>NW_026462594.1:0-73141 GCF_021730395.1 Mercenaria mercenaria
CAACCATAATTTTCATTTCTTCTTCAAGTTTACCTTGTAATTGAACTATTAATAATTAGTTGTTTTTAAAATCTTTTTCTAGTTCTTCAATATATTTTACTTCTGCTTCTAGTGTCTTTTTAATACTTTTATTATCTTCAAGATTATAGTCTTCTATTACACTTTGAACTTTTTTAAACACAAATTGTTTTGGAACTGCATCATTGGGTTTATCTGGATTTCCTAGGTTGATTATTTCATTACCTCCCATATATAATGCTCTGTTCATTGTGTTATCAAGTTCCTTATTTTTATGAAGGTATGAATCCATGTCCTTTTTAAGCTTTTTGAATTGTTTTTTAGCAGCATTATCACTTAAGTCAACATCAAATTTAACTTTTCTTATACTGTCTTTTATACATCATTAAAAACTCCCATTATATAATAATTATATAATTCCCGTAAAGTTTTTTCTTAAAAACTTCCTTGGTTTGTCAACATATAAGAAATCATATTTTTGTTTTGTTGCATTAGCAAAAGAATCACGATTTATATTTTGTTCATTACAAATCATATCATTTTCCTTTTTACCTGGACTTTCAAACAAATTATAATGTGAACAGTTAATTCGAGTATCTTTTGGTGTTTTATAGTAAGACTGACTTAAATAAATAATAGAACAGTTTTTGTGACGTCCTTGAATAAAGTATTTTGTTATTTCATTCTGAACCTTTTTTCTTCACATATAAAATCATCAAATATTACTACTTTTTATTTTTCTGATTCAAGGTTATCGCAAGGTTTAATTTGGCTGGTATCAGCCGAATATTCAAGTATTTCATTTGGATCTAATTCAGTTTCATCTGCAATAAATTATTATTTCATTTAAGTGATTTATTAAATCCTGATGTTTAGATTGTTCTAGGTTTTTAGCATACAGGTATAATTTATTATAAAATATAAGAGGTTTTCGAAGCATATGCATTAATGTATTTGTTTTTCCTGATCCGAAATATCCACATATTAGCATTCTAAAACATGAATCTGGCATAAAAAGATAAATTTACGTAAAGTTATTAGATTTATCACTTTTTGTATCATAATTAGGAATTTTCATTATATAATAATATTAAATTATCTTACATTATCTTACATTATCTTATATTATTATATAAATGCTAGCAAGACTTAAAGAAATGAGAGAAATAAACAACCTAGTTGGACAAAAAGTAAAAGCTAAAAGAGAAGAAATAAAAAGAGAAAATATAAGAAAATCTACTGGTCGGGAAATGTATAGTGAAATTTATAAACCAATTACAAAAGGAATAGAAAGTCAAAAAGAAGAATTGGGTCAGTTAAAAGCATTACCCGGAATCAAAGAGCAATTAGCGTTACTCTACTCCCAAAAAGGTTTGTTGATGAAATACAAGAAGTAGAACAGCAACAAAAATTAGTAGAGTTATTGGAAGAACCATCCCCGGAGGAACTACAACAACCATTATTACAACCATTCCCACAAAAACTAGACGACAAAGAGATTTATAAAATACTGGGAGATTACGAAAGAAAAAAAGAATTTGATTTAGTAAAAGAATATGAGGATTATATTAGAGAAAAAAAATTTCCTGAAGAATTAGAAGAATCAGAAGAAGAAGAATTTGATTTAGTAAAAGAATATGAGGCAAATTTAGATATAAATATCAATAAAGATATATTATTAAACTATGAACTACCTACATTAACAGAGTTAGCAATAAGCAAAGATAAAGACTATTGGATAAACAAAAAAGTGGTTACGCAGCATCTAAAGAACTTTACTCGTGATATTAATAAATATAGCGAAAAAGAACCAGATGAAAAAGTTAAATTTACAAATGCAGAACCTATGGATGTAGGTGAGTATGTTTCGGAATTAGAATTACACAGAGAAAATCTTAGAAAATACAATAAACGCTTATCATAAATGATTAAAGACCCAGAGGTATTTGGAAAGGGAATAAGACATCATAATCCATATAAAGTTTCACCAAATGGACAAAATGGTAATTTATTGATTAATCTTAATGAACTTTATGGTCAAAATAAATTGATTGCTAAAGATCAAAGAACTGGGAAAGAAATAATTAATGTTATGGTAGATGATGATTTGATTTATTAATTAATAAAAGATATAACAATAATAAAAAAACATTCAATACTTTCTAGAAAAATATTTAAAGAATTAACAGAAAAATCAGGATTACCTATCAATAAAAGATCTATGAAATTTAAAAAAAGTAATTAGGGGTCACGGTTATGACGTTTGTCCATGTAATCCAGAAGAACTGGTTAATAACTTAGAGCTTATTTGTGATTCAATTGATGCTGGAAATAATAATGAAGAACTAAAAGATGAAGGTATTAGCATAATTGATGAACTATTAAAAATAAATAAATTGTTACCAAAAGAACATAAAATGTTATATAAAAAATATTTTTCTTGAATATATAAATAGAACAAAAAATAGTATTAAGTTCTGAAGCTGTTAAAAACGATAATAAAAATACTCCAAGCGATTTTAAAGTCAGATTCAGATAATAAAATAATTCGTTATAATAATGGTAAAGAATGGAAAGATATTATATTTCAAAATGGTTCTTACAGTTATACAGACATCAATAAATATATCAGAGAAACATTAATGACCAATGGTGATTTTGAATTTGATAAATCAAACATTGCTCCAATTAGTTTGGAATTTGATTTAAGTAGTTTTAAAATATTAATTTCAATTCATGATAATTTTATGTTGGATTTAAGAATGTCAAATTTTCATACATTGCTTGGATTTGAGAAAAAAGCTGAAGAAATACTGAATGGGGAACTACAACACCAAATATAACTAACTCTGTGGATACAATTTACATTCATTGTGATCTTACTGATAATTCACTTGTTCATGGTAATTTTAGTGATATTATCTATGCTTTAAGTACTGCAGAATTAACAAGAGCTTATTCATTTACAAAAGAACCAAACAGAGTCTGATATTCTGAAATTAATAAAAATGTTATAAATTCAATTAGAATATATATTACAGATGTATTTGGTAGAATAATTAATTTTAATGGAGTTGAAACAAGTTTTACACTAATTTTAAAAGAAATATAAATATATAATGTACAAAAAATTTTATGACAAAAATAAAGGAATATTTATTTATGTTGATCCTTGGAACGGAGAAGAAATTATACAAGGTTCAGGTGTCTTTGACACTTTAACAAAATTGTTTTCAACTTTTGTTGCATCTTCAATTGGTAGTGCTGGAAGAAAAGCCATGGAAACTGCAGGAAAATCCGCTCTTGAAAGTGGAACAAAAAAGATTGGAACGGAATTCGGAAATTTAGCTGCTAATAAAATTACAGAAAAAAATCAAAAGTTTTAAAAAACCTGCTGTGGACGTTAAAACACCTGCTGTTGGTGATTTAATTGTTAAGGAATTACAAAAAGCAAATTCAAATAATGAGGAGGAGGATATTAATATAACAATAAATAAAATATTATCAGGATCTGGGACTTCAGCTCAGCGTAAACGTATTAACAGGTTAATTTATAATAAATAAAATAATATATAATATAATGGCAGTAAAGTTGGTAGGCAGTTGGTAGTTGGTAGTTGAACATTCGAATAACCAACTACGTACTAGTTGCCAGTTGGTTATTCAAAATGTATAAGCAAGTCTGGTTACCTTTTAAAACATAATGATAAAAAAATCATTCTAATCCATGTTTTGTTCTTTAATATTAATCTTCATTTCTTAAAATGCATTCAGCAGTCTCAAAAAGTACCTTGAGATCCAGTTGCCAATTCGCGATATGTTTCAGAAAAGCTTATTTTTTTTCAGTCACAAATAGATAAAATCATTCAATATGACATTTTATATGGTCTTTCATATCAATATCTGACACTTTCAACGTAAAGATCAGTCTTGGAAACACTCAGGAGAGCCAGTTGCCAATTCGCGTGTGAATAACCAACTGCCTACTGGTAGGCAGTTGGTTATTCGACATTTTACTGACAGTCATAGTTTTGGTAGAACATGATAAAAAATTCATTCTAACCCTTGTTTTGTTGTTTTATGTTAGTATTTATTCTTTCAAATGCATTCAACAGTCGCAAAACGCACCAGGACAGCCAGTTGCCAATTCGCGATATGTTTCAGAAAAGCCGATTTTTCAGACACATATGAATAAAATAATTCAATTTTACATATATTTTGTTCTTTTGTATCAATACCCGACACTTTCAACGTATAGGTCAGTCTTGGAAACAATCAGGAGAGCCAGTTGCCAATTCGCGTGCGAATAACCAACTGCCTACTGGTAGGCAGTTGGTTATTCGACATTTTACAGACAGTCAGTGTTTTGGTAGAACATGAAAAAAAAATTTATTCTAACCCTTGTTTTGTTCTTTAATGATAATATTTATTCCTTTAAATGCATTCAGCAGTCTCAAAATGCACCAGGAGAGCCAGTTGCCAATTCGCGATATGTTTCAGAAAAGCCGATTTTTCAGACACATAAAAATAAAATCATTCAATTTTACATATATTTTATTCTTTTGTACCAATACCCGACACTTTCAACGTATAGGTCAGTCTTGGAAACAATCAGGAGAGCCAGTTGCCAATTCGAGTGCGAATAACCAACTGCCTACTGGTAGGGAGTTGGTTATTCAACATTTTACAGACAGTCATAGTTTTGGTCGAAAATGATAAAAAAATCAATCTAGTCCTTGTTTCGTTCTTTAATGTTAATATCTATTCCTTTAAATGCATTCAACAGTCTCAAAATGCACCAGGAGCGCCAGTTGCCAATTCGCGATATGTTTCAGAAAAGCTTCATTTTTTCAGTCACAAATGGATAAAATCATTCAATATGACATTTTAATGGTCTTTCATATCAATATCTGACACTTTCAACGTAAAGATCAGTCTTGGAAACACTCAGGAGAGCCAGTTGCCAATTCGCGTGTGAATAACCAACTGCCTACTGGTAGGCAGTTGGTTATTAGACATTTTACTGACAGTCATAGTTTTGGTAGAACATGATAAAAAATTTATTCTAACCCTTGTTTTGTTCTTTAATGATAACATTTATTCCTTTAAATGCATTCAGCAGTCTCAAAATGCACTAGGAGAGCCAGTTGCCAATTCGCGATATGTTTCAGAAAAGCCGATTTTTCAGACACATATAAATAAAATAATTGAATTTTACATATATTTTGTTCTTCTTGTATCAATACCCGACACTTTCAACGTATAGGTCAGTCTTGGAAACAATCAAGAGAGCCAGTTGCCAATTCGCGTGCGAATAACCAAATGCCTACTGGTAGGCAGTTGGTTATTCGACATTTTACAGACAGTCATAGTTTTGGTCGAAAATGATAAAAAAATCAATCTAGTCCTTGTTTCGTTCTTTAATGTTAATATTTATTCCTTTAAATGCATTCAACAGTCTCAAAATGCACCAGGAGAGCCAGTTGCCAATTCGCGATATGTTTCAGAAAAGCCGATTTTTCAGACACATATGCATAAAATAATTCAATTTTACAGATATTTTGTTCTTTCATATCAATATCAGACACTTCCAACGTATAGGGCAGTCTTGGAAACACTCAGGAGAGCCAGTTGCCAATTCGCGTGCGAATAACCAACTGCCTACTGGTAGGCAGTTGGTTATTCGACATTTTACAGACAGTCTGTGTTTAGGTCGAAAATGATAAATAATTCATTCGTATCCTTGTTTTGTTCTTTAATGTTGATATTTATTCCTTTCAATGCATTTAAAAGTCTCAAAATGCACCAGGAGAGCCAGTTGTTAATTCGCAATATGTTTCAGAAAAGCCTTTTTTGCAGACACATATGAATAAAATAATTCAATTTTACATATATTTTGCTCTTCCGTATCAATATCCGACACTTCCAACGTATAGGTCAGTTTTGAAAACACTCAGGAGAGCCAGATGCCAATTCGCGTGCGAATAACCAACTGCCTACTGGTAGGCAGTTGGTTATTCGACATTATACAGACAGTCATTGTTTTGGTAGAACATGATAAAAAAATTCATTCTAACCCTTGTTTTGTTCTTTTATGTTAGTATTTATTCTTTTAAATGCATTCAACAGTCTCAAAATTCACCTTGAGAGCCAGTTGCCAATTCGCGATATGTTTTAGAAAAGCCGATTTTTCAGACAAGTATGAAGAAAATAATTCAATTTTATCAATTTTATATATATTTTGTTCTTTCGTATCAATATCTGACACTTTCAACGTATAGGTCAGTCTTGAAAACACTCAGGAGAGCCAGTTGCCAATTCGCGTGCGAATAACCAACTGCCTACTGGTAGGCAGTTGGTTATTCGACATTTTACAGACAGTAATAGTTTTGGTCGGAAATGATAAAAAAAAATCAATATTGTCCTTGTTTCGTTCTTTAATGTTAATATTTATTCCTTTCAATGCATTCAACTGTCCCAAAATGCACCAGGAGAGCCAGTTGCCAATTCGCGATATGTTTCAGAAAAGCCGATTTTTCAGACACATATGCATAAAATAATTCAGTTTTACAGATATTTTGTTCTTTCATATCAATATCCGACACTGTCAACGTATAGGTCAGTCTTGGAAACACTCAGGAGAGCCAGTTGCCAATTCGCGTGCGAATAACCAACTGCCTACTGGTAGGCAGTTGGTTATTCGACATTTTACAGACAGTCTGTGTTTAGGTCGAAAATGATAAATAATTCATTCGTATCCTTGTTTTGTTCTTTAATGTTGATATTTATTCCTTTAAATGCATTTATAAGTCTCAAAATGCACCAGGAGAGCCAGTTGTTAATTCGCAATATGTTTCAGAAAAGCCTTTTTTGCAGACACATATGAATAAAATAATTCAATTTTACATATATTTTGTTCTTTGATATCAATATCCGACACTTCCAACGTATAGGTCAGTTTTGAAAACACTCAGGAGTGCCAGTTGCCAATTCGCGTGCGAATAACCAACTGCCTACTGGTAGGCAGTTGGTTATTTGACATTTTACAGACAGTAATAGTTTTGGTCGGAAATGATAAAAAAAATCAATCTAGTCCTTGTTTCGTTCTTTAATGTTAATATTTATTCCTTTCAATGCATTCAACAGTCTCAAAATGCACCAGGACAGCAAGTTGCCAATTCGCGATATGTTTCAGAAAAGCCGATTTTTCAGACACATATGCATAAAATAATTCACTTTTACATATATTTTGTTCTTTCGTATCAATATCCGACACTTCCAACGTATAGGTCAGTCTTGGAAACACTCAGGAGAGCCAGTTGTCAATTCGCGTGCGAATAACCAACTGCCTACTGGTAGGCAGTTGGTTATTCGACATTATACAGACGGTCATTGTTTTGGTAGAATATGATAAAAAAATTCATTCTAACCCTTGTTTTGTTCTTTTATGTTAGTATTTATTCTTTTAAATGCATTCAACAGTCTGAAAATCCACCAGGAGAGCCAGTTGCCAATTCGAGATATGTTTTAGAAAAGCCGATTATTCAGACAAATACACTCAGTTCCAAAAGAAAGTGTGCACTTAGTTTTCTGTTATTTTTTCACATGTGCATAAAATAATTCATCTAATTACATATATTTTGTTCTTTCAGTATCAAATATTTTCAACATGTAGATAGATCTAGGGAACACCGTGGTATGTCAGTTGCCAATTCGCTTGTGAATTACCAAATGCCTACTGGTAGAAAGTTAGTAAATCGACATTTTCAAGAAAGTCCATTTTTAGTCTAAAATGATAAAAATGTCGTCTTTGAAGTATTTTTTTTATTTATTAAAATCTATGCATTCAGTAGTCTTCGAAGGCATGGAGGGAGCCAGTTGCCATTCGCAACATTTTTCAGAAAATCTTTGTTTACACACATAAAACATACAATAATGTTTTAATTATTGTTATTATCTTTTTTTATCAATATCAAACATTTTCACCCAGTAGACCATTCTTGGGAACATTAAGGAGAGCCAGTTGCCAATTCGCGTGCGCAGTTGGTTATTCGACATCTCGTTAATGAAATTAACATTAGCTTCAAATTCAACGATTTGAAATTTGAATTTTGAACTGAAAACTACAAGAAACTCATTAGGGGTCATGCCTACTTTTAAAACAATTAACTTATCACCATAGCAGTAAAATTCCAGACCCCTGTAGAGTTATGGGGTCACAGGACGTCACAATTATGATATTGTGATGTTTTTGTATCTGGATGATTTTGATCTGAACACGTATTGTTACAGCTAGAATGTGTTTCGGGGATAATGTCGCAAATGAAAGGTAAGTGTTTATATATATATACATCTTATGCGTTTTGTATTTTCTAATTAAGCACTGATATTTGATACTATTTATTATCTGAAATATATATAGTACTATTTGAATGTACTTTCAGATTCTATTTTGTCATAATAAACTGCAAAACCAAGATTAAATACATGGTGAGAAATGCATTTTTCCTGTTTGCAGCCTTTTGAAAAACTTGCTTTCTTTTAATTTTATTTTTTTATTGGCTCATGAAAATATGATACTAATGCACAGACAATAGAATTAATATATTTTGATAATATTGAGATAAGATTCAAGAGCATTAACATTGTTATAATGTGGCAATACTTTATGTTGTTAGATAAATATATTGCATGTGGATTTTATTTTTGTTGGAGGGACAGGGAGGGGTCTGAATCTTGTTTATTTATGTGTAATATACAAGGAAATGTTTCTCGTGACTGTTTTGCTCGGTACCTTCCTTATGTTATAACTATGCAATACTAAATGTAGACATGCCTAGCGAAGGGAGCTGGAAATTTCACACTTTAAGCTTAAATCTCCCAAACCACCAATAACGATTATGTTACGTGTGCTGAAATCTTTGTTTTTCGCCAATAGTATGACCTAAGACGGTTAATTTTTAATGGATTTGCGCGCGGAACGAACAAAAAATTCAAACTTGTTGGCTTTTTATCAGCTTTCATTTTCATATGGATATTGCCCTTGTAGTACTATATAGTAATAACGAACGATGTATGGAAGAAAGTATGTATTATGCTATGAAAGTTCGCCTTAATAAAGAAGTGCAAGCCAGGCCAGCGGAAAACAAAACATAAATGCATAGGAATAATACATGATTGATTATGCGCGAATTGGAACTGGAAAATATTTAATATCTTTCCTTTTTAATTGAATAGGAAAAGAATTTGAAAAACGTTAATTGGCAGATTTTAAGAGAAAGCTACATATATAGAGCATTCAAATTGAAACATATATATATAGTTGAAATATGTATTACCTAGCCACATTAAAGATTTGTCATTTTACCTAAGCGGAATGACGAGCTTTAATATAGCTAGATAAACATACTATGTGCTAGAAAACTGTGATTCAATTTAAACGCCCCATATTATTCAAATAATACATGGCAGTGAGTGTTTTATTGATATTTACGGCTCGGTTTTAAATACAGTTTTCGGGTTGACAATATCAATAACACCCTCACTGCATCGGCTCAGGGTGAAAATACAGTTTTCGGGTTGACAATATCAATAACACCCTCACTGCATCGGCTGAGGGTGAAAATACAGTTTTCGGGTTGACAATATCAATGACACCCTCACTGCATCGGCTCGGATGAAAATTCAGTTTTTGGGTTGACAATATCAATAACACGTTATTCACTTTATTATATAGAAGCAACAAAACAAGAAAAATATTAATAGCAACTGAAATTTTATTATGCAACAAAGAACTGGTTGCATATTTGGCATTATTTAAAGTGCAAACTTTTTTTATATTAAGTGGTTTCATCCTTATATATAATACATATTTCTTTACATGGAGTTCGTTCAAATACCAATGGAGTTCGTTCAAACACCACTACATAAAGTAAGTACTTCTTTATATAAAGCGGATACTTTTTAAAAAGAAAAAAAAACGGTCCCTAAATCCTCATACGAAGCTTGCGCTGTCGTATAATAGAGTCGTTATTAAATTATATATGAAGAGGATATTTGATAATATAATCATTATGTCTTTATGCGTAGTGGATTGTTCATTATATAGAGTAGTTATGTCTTTGTATAAATAGGTCAAATGCGGAAGTGCATTACCACATCATATATCAGGTCCTAGATTGCTAAGACGATGCATGTCATTAATATTACTCCCAAGTCAATAAAATGGACATTAACACTCAGCAGCGGGACTATAGATTACGGCAGTGGTCAACTTTGGTAATTACACTGGACAGTGTGTGAAATAATTAGAAGGAATGTGTAAAACAAAAACATTGTTATATGAGCTGCACCATGAGAAAACCAACATAGTTTGTTTTCGACCAGCATGGATCCAGACCAGCCTGCGCATCTGCACAGTCTGGTCAGGATCCAAGCTAGTTGTTCACTTTCAAAGTCTATTGCAATTAGAGAAACCGTTAGAGAACAGCATGGATCCTGACCAGACTGCGCGGATGCGCAGGCTGGTCTGGATCCATGCTGGTCGCATACCCACTATGTTGGTTTTCTCATGGCGCGGCTCATTATGATATAGTAGACTATATATAAATCATGAATTTGAAACACCTCAACTCGACTATTTAGTTATTGAAAATATCAAAGCAATAACCAAAAACTTGTGAATTAAATTACATTTAAATTATGGTTAAAAATGAAACAGACGTACAGAAAGGTAAATGAGTGTTGCATATCAGATTTGTTTACAATATACTATACATACAACAAAAGCACTGATTCTTTTAATAATCAATGAAAAATATATAACTCTTTTTCTCTTTTGTAGTCTACATATTGCTGGATATTAGCAATATGAGACTACAAATTCTACTAACAGTTTGTTTTTCGGCATTTTTCAGGAAGACCAGTTTTTTGTTTATTTATCTTTTTTTTGTCTTTTTTCGTTTTCAACATTTTTTTCCAATTTGGAAGGTTAATTTTCTCGTGGGTTGAACAACTGGTTTGGTCGGCCTTTAACTGAAAATCTTTCAATTTTACAATGCCTTTACCTGTCCTGAAATGAACTTAGGCATTTTAACCCCAGTCAGATGTTCAGCCCTGATGAACTCTGCACATTGTTTAAATTCCGATGCGTAATATCCCCATTAGTACAACCGATTTATGACCTAAGATTCCTCGTCCAGCTTGATTTATGTCTTGAAACTCGATCTCATGAACGGTGTTATTGAACTTGACCTGCAGCTTTGTTTTCCCGAGGATTTTCATTGGTGACTTGCTACCATGTGAATATATTTAATGGTATGCAGTTGGTTATTTTACATTTGTCAAAAAATCACTATTTCGATCGAAAGTCATAGAAGTATTCAATATTAATAGATATATCCATTTAAACACTTAGTTTGTACTTACACATCAATATCTGACACTTTCATTTGGAAACATTCAGGAGAGCCTGTGGCGTGCAAAAAAACAACTACCTACTTGTAGTCGGCATTAAATCTCACGCATTGAGTTTACGCATACACTGAATGTACACTAGTAAAACCTATGTTAAACCTAACCCTAACCTTTAGTCAGTATATAGAACACACAATAGTGCGTATATTAAACAGGGGCGATTTAATGTTGACGCGTACATGTAGCAGTAAGACTGTTGATGCCATTTTAAGGCGTAAAAAGAATTTTTTTTTTGTTTTTTGAATGCATTTAAAGGAATAAAAATTAACATTAAAGAACAAAACAAGGATAAGAATGAATAATTTATCATTTTCGACCTAAACACTGACTGTGTGTAAAATGTTCAATAACCAACTGCCTACCAGTAGGCAGTTGGTTATTCGCACCCGAATTGGCAACTGGCTCTCCTGTGTGTTTCCAAGACTGACCTATACGTTGGAAGTGTCGGATATTGATACGAAAGAACAAAATATATGTAAAATTGAATTATTTTATGCATATGTGTCTGAAAAAAGGCTTTTCTGAAACAGCTCTCCTGGCGCTTTTGAGACTGCTAATAGCATTTAAAAGAATAAATATTATCATTAAAGAACAAAACAAGGGTTAGAATGATTTTTTTATCATGTTCTACCAAAACACTGACTGTATGTAAAATGTCGAAAAACCAACTGCCTACCAGTAGGCAGTTGGTTATTCGCATGCGAATTGGCAACTGGCTCTCCTGAGTGTTTCCAAGACGGACCTACACGTTGAAAGTGTCGGATATTGATACGAAAGAAAAAATATATGTAAAACTGAATTATTTTATTCATATGTGTCTGAAAAATCGGCTTTTCTGAAACATATCGCGAATTGGCAACTGGCTCTCCTGGTGCATTATGAGACTGTTGAATGCATTTCAAAGAATAAATACTAACATAAAAGAACAAAACAAGGGTATGAATGAATTTTTTACCATGTTCTCCCAAAACAATGATTGTCAGTAAAATGTTGAATAACCAACTGCCTACCAGTAGGCAGTTGGTTATTCACACGCGAATTGGCAACTGGCTCTCCTGAGTGTTTCCAAGATTAACCTATACGTTGAAAGTGTCGGATATTGATACGAAAGAACAAAATATATGTAAAATTGAATTATTTTATTCATATGTGTCTGAAAAATCGGATTTTCTGAAACATATCGCGAACTGGAAACCGGCTGTCCTGGTGCATTTTGAGACTGTTGAATACGTTTAAAAGAATAAATACTAACATAAAACAACAACAAAACAAGGGTTAGAATGAATTTTATATCATGTTCTACCAAAACAATGACTGTCAGTAAAATGTTGAATAACCAACTGCCTACCAGTAGGCAGTTGGTTATTCGCACGCGAATTGGCAACTGGCTCTCCTGAGTGTTTCCAAGACTGACCTATACGTTGAAAGTGTCGGATATTGATATGAAAGAACAAAATATATGTAAAATTGAATTATTTTATTCATATGTGTCTGAAAAATCGGCTTTTCTGAAACATATCGCGAATTGGCAACTGGCTCTCCTGGTGCATTTTGAGACTGTTGAATGCATTTAAAGGAATAAATATTAACATTAAAGAACGAAACAAGGACTAGATTGATATTTTTTATCATTTTCGACCAAAACTATGACTGTCTGTAAAATGCCGAATAACCAACTGCCTACCAGTAGGCAGTTGGTTATTCGCACGCGAATTGGCAACTGGCTCTCCTGAGTGTTTCCAAGACTGACCTATACGTTGAAAGTGTCGGATATTGGTACGAAAGAACAAAATATATGTAAAATTGAATTATTTTATTCATATGTGTCTGAAAAATCGGCTTTTCTGAAACATATCGCGAATTGTCAACTGGCTCTCCTGGTGTATTTTGAAACTGTTGAATACGTTTAAAAGAATAAATACTAACATAAAACAACAACAAAACAAGGGTTAGAATGAATTTTTTATCATGTTCTACCAAAACACTGACTGACAGTAAAATGTTGAATAACCAACTGCCTACCAGTAGGCAGTTGGTTATTCGCACGCGAATTGGCAACTGGCTCTCCTGAGTGTTTCCAAGACTGATCTATACGTTGGAAGTGTCGGATATTGATATGAAAGAACAAAATACATGTAAAATTGAATAATTTTATGCATATGTGTCTGAAAAATCGGCTTTTCTGAAACATATCGCGAATTGGCAACTGGCTCTCCTGGTGCATTTTGAGACTGTTGAATGCATTGAGAGGAATAAATATTAACATTAAAGAACGAAACAAGGACTAGATTGATTTTTTTATCATTTTCGACCAAAACTATGATTGTCTGTAAAATGTCGAATAACCAACTGCCTACCAGTAGGCAGTTGGTTATTCGCACGCGAATTGGCAACTGGCTCCCTTGAGTGTTTCCAAGACGGATCTATACGTTGAAAGTGCCGTATATTGATACGAAAGGACAAAATATATGTAAAATTGAATTATTTTATTCATATGTGCCTGAAAATCGGCTTTTCTGAAATATATCGCGAATTGGCAACTGGCTCTCCTAGTGCATTTTGAGACTGTTGAATGCATTTAAAAGAATAAATACTAAAATAAAACAACAACAAAACAAGGGTTAGAATAAATTTTTATCATGTTCTACCAAAACACTGACTGTATGTAATATGTCGAATAACCAACTGCCTACCAGTAGGCAGTTGGTTATTCGCACGCGAATTGGCAACTGGCTCCCTTAGTGTTTCCAAGACTGATCTTTATGTTGAACGTGTCAGATATTGATATGAAAAAGCATATACAATGTCATATTGAATGATTTTATCCATTTGTGACTGAAAAAAAAGCTTTTCTGAAACATATCGCGAATTGGCAATTGGCTCTCAAGGTACTTTTTGAGACTGCTGAATGCATTTTAAGAAATGAAGATTAATATTAAAGAACAAAACATGGATTAGAATGATTTTTTTATCATTATGTTTTAAAAGGTAATCAGACTTGCTTATACAATTTGAATAACCAACTGGCAACTAGTAAGTAGTTGGTTATTCGAATGTTCAACTACCAACTACCAACTGCCTACCAACTTTACTGTCATTATAATATACATGTTTAGAACAAAACAGTATTGTGAAAGATACGAACTAACCCCTATTCAATTAGATACACCTTTAATTTCTGTCTTGGGAAATAATGTTAAACAACAAAAAAGTGGGTATCACTTTACAATTAATGATAGAAGTTCATATTTTGATTGGTTCAATGGTTATTTTGAAGTAAGGTTTTAAGTTAATAAACTTGCTAATGGTAATAATTATGCTGATGGAGATCAAGTTGCTTTAATTAATAACGCAGCTTCAATAATTGATCAACTAATAATTAAACAAAATGGAAAAATTGTCTATAATTGTAATAATTTATACAAGGTAATAAATGTAAAAAAATTAGTTGAACTATCTAATGATTATGCAGAATCAACCGGAACGAACGAATTTATTTATTTAGATGCTACTGCTGTTGCTGAAAGCAGGGATGGTCAAGCTGGATATAATAAAGGTTTTGCTTCTAGAAAGGTATTAATCCAGGTAACAAAAACACAGATTAATCAAATTGAAAAGTCTATTAAAAATAAGAAGGGATTAGAAATTACAATTTCAAAAACACAAATGTCCAGTCAAGGTCAAAATGGCGGATTTTTAGGAGCTTTGGCTGGTTTGTTAGGTCAAACAGTATTTTCGGTAGCTGCAAAAATAGCTCCAAAAAATTAGGACCGTTAGGCGTTGGGGCCCTTTCTGGTCTTGCCAGTACTGGAAATGGTATGATTTCGGTAGCTAATGATAATAGAAACATAATATCACATATCATACACCTAATCAAAGAAACGAATTAAGGGGATCTGGAGTAATTAAATTAACACAAAAACAAAAACAAGACGGTGGGTTTTTAGGTATGCTTGCAGCTAGTCTAGGGATACCTCTGATTACATCCTTGTTAAGTGGTAAAGGCATAAAAATTGACTCTCAACGAAGGCCTTACAGACGAATTCCTATTGTAAAAAAAGCAAAATTTATAAACAAACCTATTTCTAATTTTGAAATTAAACAATGGGTAAAACAATTAAAAATTAAACCAAAGAACCAAAGGTCGAATGTGGAATAATCAATTTAGATGACTCTGTTGGTCTGGAACACATTGGGTATGTTATATTGGTAAAATATACTTTGATCAAACTAAGGATTTTCTTCATGGTACTTTGTACTTTGATCCATTTGGACTTCCTCCATCAAAAGAGGTAATCAAATACTGTAAAATCTGGTAAATAAACGTATACGCTTATAATAATTTTAGTGACTCTTTTATACGCCTATTTTTGATATGCGCTTATACTTAAGCCAAAACTATGCGCTCATTTTTGATATGCGCTTATAAAAATAAGCGCTCATAGACAAGCCGTGTGCGCCTATTTTTGATATAATATTAGGGATATTGACATTGCTTACCTTGGTTGAGAAAACGGAAATAAAACACGGTCATGGACGTGCGCAGTAAACTGCTTCCTTTTATTGCATAAGTCTACAGTATTTATACATAATGAAAGCGTAATGAACTACATAATGTGCAAATAATGTTTAAACTCTCGGACATTTCAATAATTGTTCAACACTACGATTTTAGCATTTTATCCATATTCTTTTCACAGATTTACAAAACAATGACAAACTGTTATGACAACGCAAAGAATTTTTCTGGTATTCAAACTTTTACTTTCATTTACTGAAAACATTTTCTATTCAAAAAGCATGATTACCGTAAACAATTATCGTTTATCAGACAATAGACGTTAAAATATTTTAACACCCATCGGCTATTCAACAGGTAAGAACACTTGTCATCTGTATTTGTGATAAACAATTATCACGGTATAATACCGTTAATTACGTCTTTTTGCTGCATCTGTTGTTTGTTTACCAGTAATTGGATATGCGCCTACTTTCGAGACAAAATTATGGTAAGGGAATGACATGCGCTTATTATCCCATACGGAATAACGGTAAGGCCGTATGCGCTTACTTTTGATATGCGCTTATATTCGAATATGCGCTTATTTACCAGATTCTACAGTATATACCCGGAGTAAAGTATAACAACATACAATATCAAGATAAAACAAGTGTATTGTGTAGTTATTATTGTTTATTTTTCATAAAAATGTTACAAGATGGTATAAACATTTATGATTTATTGTATAAAATACTAAAAAATAATAATGTAAAACATAATGAACAAATAATTATAAATTAATTTTCAGTATAAGTTTAAATACCTTTACATTTTATCAATTAAAATAATCTGTCAAAAGTTTGCCAAGTTGGCAGACACTGCCACATTGTTGCCTTCGTGGCAGAAATTTGGCAAAAATTTAAATATAAGTATTTTATCAAATTTAAATATATTAGATAACTTTGTCGAAGTTTTGCCAAAAGTTTGCCAAGGTGGCAGCGACTGCCACTTTGCTGCCTTCGTGGCAGGATTTTGGCAGAAATTTGGCAGAAGTGTTTAATCATAATTTACTAAAGGTTTTCATAAAGTACTATGAAAACATGTTTTAAATTTGCTGAAATTGGTCAGCACTGGTCGGTTTAGGTCAAAGGTGAGGGTCAAAATGAGGTTAAACTGCGCTTATAACCCCATTTCTTATACTACTACCGGCAATGTGAGGCGCCTCGCTATGAGAAATGCGAAGCAAAAACCTGAAAAATAACCGAAATACGAGCCCTTTGGAAATGTCAGGCGCCAACCCGTTAGAAACTTGAGACGGGAACCTGCCAAAGAGGCGAGACAGGAGCCCGTCGGTAACGTTTATCGACAGCCCGTCAGAAATGCCAGCCGGGAACCCGCTAAAGATGCGAGGCAGGATCTCGCCGATCATGCGAGGCACCAACCCACCAGAAATGCCAGACACGAGGCCGCCGAGGATGCGAGACGTGAGCCCCGGCAATGTCAGTGACCGGAGAAATGGTGGTAGGGGCAAGAAACGAACGGTGGATAAGTTAGACGGTTACGTAGACGGCCACATGCTTCAGAATAACGTTAACGCCGGTAGGTGCAATTTTATAGATTTTTAGAAAGTTCTACTTTATGTAAATGTAGATAACCATGTTAGTAGTGCTTACGGTTTGGGGTGTGGTCAACCTATTTTAGTAAACAGAAAGGCAAGCACATTAGGTCATTAGGACATAGCCACGTTAGGGATGTTTCAAACAGGCATAGTGTTGTAAATTTACAAAATACGCCATTGTCAAACAATGCATGCTCCACTAGCAATTTTGACAATGTTAGCTTGTCGTCCGTATACGGTGTTCCGTTTGGACAATCGTGACTTTTTATTGAATCCTAAACCGCGATGCACGATGTTACGATGATGAAAACGCGATGGTGCGATGGCACGATGATGAAACAACGATGGTACGATGGTGAAAACGCGATGGCACGATGATGAAATCGCGATGTTGCGATGGTACGATGGTGAAATGTCGATGTAATATCGCGTTTTCATCATCGTACCATCGCGTTTTCACCATCGTACCATCGTGCCATCGCGTTTTCACCATCGTGCCATCGCGTTTTCATCATCGTACCATCGCGTTTTCACCATCGTACCATCGCGTTATCACCATCGTACCATCGTGTTATCACCATCGTACCATCGCGTTATCACCATCGTACCTTCGCGTTTTCACCATCGTACCATCGCGTTATCACCATCGTATCATCGCCTTCCGGTTAGGTATACGTAGTTCCGTGCACTTGCATTTTCATAAACAATAAATCAATATATTTTGTGAGAAGAAATTTACCATTTCGATTTTGCTGTTTTACAAAATGTTTCAAAAAATAATCAGTGCTCAGTTTATTAAAACTGTGTCAAACATTCAAGGTCACGTCCTTTGTATTTTATGTATGCATGAAAGTAAATAAAAAGCTTGGTGTAATAGTCACATTATATTGTTCAAACTCAGCTTATTCGTGTTAGGAACACAGTGCAATGTGAAAATGAGATTTTATCAAGCTTGTTTTGTATTGAAACGTATTCCTGTTAGAAATACTGTACGCTGCGCATGACCACCGGAAGGCGATGGTACGATGGTGAAAACGCGATGGTACGATGGTGATAACGCGATGGTACGATGGTGAAAACGCGATGGTACGATGATGAAAACGCGATGGCACGATGGTGATAACGCGATGGTACGATGGTGAAAACGCGATGGTACGATGGTACGATGATGAAAATGCGATGGTACGATGGTGAAAACGCGATGGTACGATGATGAAAACGCGATATTACATCGACATTTCACCATCGTACCATCGCACCATCGCGATTTCATCATCGTGTCATCGAGTTTTCACCATCGTACCATCGTTGTTTCATCATCGTGCCATCGCACCATCGCGTTTTCACCATCGTACCATCGTGCATCGCGGTTTAGGATTCAATAAAAAGTCACGATTGTCCAAACGGAACACCGTATCCATATGAATACATGGTAATATTTCAGTACACCTACCAGCTTCATTGAAAAAAAAACGAATTTACCCTGGTTCTTATGTAAACCTTGCTTTAATATTGAAAGGGCGGTAGAGTTGAATATATATATGTCGACATTGAAAAATAGACAAATGCATTTCTAATTTATGCGTCAGTCTATCTGTCAAATCACGCCGACAAAGCAAATGAACTGTTACACTATATGTACAATATTAGGGAAGCCGCGTTAAGACAAGTGTCTTTGAGCTAGTGGCTTATGACGAGCAATTTCGCTTACGTCAAACTACTTCACCGTCATCCTTGTCAAAATTAAATAATAAGTTATCGTGGCTTTGCATGCAACTGACACATGTTTCGAGAACTCTTTCAAATCTATATATGTACTCATGTAACGATTTTAATGCCGAAAGTTGCACCTGGTCTAACTGCAGATCCAGCCACACATGTTTTAAATGTCAAGGTCCTCACCCAGAACTTAAGTGCACATAATCGGGTTCAACTGATTGAACAGCGCTAATCCAAAGTCAACCTGCATCTGGTAATTTTTTTCGTGGGGCATCCTTTAAAGAACTGTATTCTTTTGTATTTTCATGATGGTAATTATACATGATTTGCATGAAAAAAATATGAAATATACTAGATTGACATTGACATATTTTAGGTTAAGACAATGTTATGATGTCTTAACATTTTATTGAATTAATGTAGTGATATGTACATAAATCAGTATTCAATCACATTTTGTTTCTACAGTGTAAGACATTCTTAAAATTATACTGAAAAGAGATTGCCTGAATAAGTTTGCAGATGAAGTTGTGAAAACTCATTTATTCAGAAAGGGCCTAAATTGTCCACGAAAACTTGTAGTATAGCTGTAAGAATGGTTTTCCTGAAGTTTTTGTGGATCAAAAAGGTAGGTCACTAGGTCGTGGTGGGTCTTTAATAGGCGTGGTACATTCAGGCTAAAATGGAGACGCCTCACAAAGAAAACTAATCTAACCTAAATATATTTAGTTTTAAAAAATATTAACCTTGAAAAATAATTTACATTTTTATGACAAACAGGTGTCCGATTTTCTTCGCGATGATTTTGTTTTATTATTATGCACGATTTTCTTATTCAATAAACAGCGTCACGTGAACCCAGACACTCCAAGAATTTAAGATCCACTGTATTGAATACTGACCTAATAATGTCCAAAATAAACACGGAAATTGCCGCTGGTATTGTCCGTAAGTATTGACCTGGCACTCATGAATATTCCGTATATTTCCGTAAATTAATTTTCAGTGTCCGAACATAAATAGCGATATAACTAAATATTACATATATAATTCTTAATTGATATACCACCACATATGCAGGTAGCAGTGCGGACAAAGCGTTTACTTGCCAATATCAGGATTGTGGGTTCGAGTCTTACGTCTGACTATATCTTTTTTTCCCCAAATTTTATATGCAGACTTACTACTCATTTGATCAAACGTTTCGTGATATTTATGGTTCATTTATTAAGAGTGATAATATTTTCCCGTTGTACAAAAGTGGAATAAAATTGTTTTGAAAGTATCTTAGATAAAAAGACAAATTACCTATTACCACCGTTCCAGAAAAAAGATACTACAAGAGAAAACAATTAAAATTCATAAAATATGATACATAACAGAATTTATACGATAACATTACAATAGATCTACATTAAACTGAAAAAAAGAACTATTCAGTAAGTGGTTTCGAACCCGTGTTAACGTGCGTGGAAGTCAGAAACCTTACCTCTACGCCATCATGAATTGATTAACTTTACATGTTACTTTAGTAATGTAGATACTTTCAGGATATTGATATTGCGTAAATTAACGTAAACGCCCGAAAATATTGGCGAAGATTAATGAGTGTCAGGTCAATACTTACGGACAATACTTATATGCCCCAACGATAACTTGATGTTTACAAACAGGACTATAAATTTAAGAGAACAAAAATGAAAACAATTAGGCAAAACGAAAAAGAAAATCTGAAAAAATCCTTCAGGATTTGAACTCGCAAAACAATTTGCTTATATCCAATTATTACCTGCATTTTAACCGACTGAGCTATGTTGCAGTATACTAACTGAATAGTTAAAATAAAACAAATACAAATATTTACTTGTCAAGTAATGTGCAAGCATTATGAATTGTTATTTTATAAGTTATCATAAAACTGACTCGTCCTCTGGTTTTGGCGGGAATCACGTTATCATTGGGGATTAGTAGCTGGTTTTCTTTCGAAATATATATATAATTAATGGTTATTTTATTTGTAATGACATCTTTGTACTAAGGGATTTTTAGAAGGTTGTCACAGAAGTAGATCGACACGTCATAATGGGTACCGCTAACTAGGCATATATTGGTAGAAATCGGCAATAAAATGCCAACCAACGTTTGTTATGATAGTTACGAAACAGTACTTCTCTTACCTTTATTTACTTTAGCTTATTTTGACTCGGCGATATATTACCATTTTGTGTCGATTCGCCGTAAAACCCAACTCACTCACTCACTTAGCTTATTTTGGACTTTTTTTCGGGTCAGAGAGTGGACAGCACGCTCGTTTCAAAGAGACCATGCAATACTCATTTACAATATATTTTTTATCAAATAGCCAACATATTGTTATTCGTCTCTGTCACTATAAATAGTATAAAACAAACCAAAAGGAAAGTCAGCCTTTATCTGTTATTAAATTACCTAGACAGAACAGTGGTACTAGTTCGGTTTTGAAAATCAGAGGTTTGGAAAATAGGGCTTAAACTCCCGATGGAGTTCGTTTACACTTGGTCTTGAATTCTAATTAGATTCTATAAGAGAAGCCTTTCTGAGAAACACACCTGAATAATCAAGGACAATACTTAATCGTTACAAATTTTTATAAAGCTGGTCTTCTTTTGTTTCTTTGAATACAAATTATTTAGAAACATGTCTCTTCAGAATTTTCGGGGGATAAATTTACAGAAATTTATTGTGGTGGGGAAAAATTCTGCCGATCGGATAGGCGTATCATACTTTAGCATTTTTCTATACTAGCAGTTTCATCAACTGTTTAGTATGTGCTTTGTTCAAAATGTATTTAACTCTGGTCCTGGTTTCCGGCTCACGCGAGTTACCAATGTTAATCTTGGGACTAGGGCCAGAGCATCAGGGCGGGTGTTCACGTGAATTTTGTTTATGATCACATTGTGTCCACCTTAATGGCTGCCCCCATGTACTAGAAGGTTTTTTGTTTAAATGTTTAAAATGTGTTTTTTTTTTATTTTGGGACTCAATGTGACCACACTATTTTCAATAGAAAAGTCACCGCTTCGAAAATCTCTGCAGGGTAAATGGAAAAACGGCAACACTCACATAGTAAAATAATACATCGTTGGAGCCGGAAAGTTATTGGCTGGAACATGGTCTGTAAAATATATTCAAATAAGATGAAAAAAAATGCAGTAAAATACAAAAAACTTCTAGTACATGGGGGCAGCCATCAAGGTGGACATAATCATAAAACAAAAGTCACGTGATCACCCGCCCTGGAGCATTGCATTTCACTTTTGGTCATTTTGTAGTTAACTTGCGTGGCGTTGAGTAGTGGTGTACAAAAGGTATTGCCCAAGTACTATGGGAATATCTTTGTAGCTTTGCGTTTGCGTTACGTATCTCTATATAGCCTTGCTCAAGTGATACATAGCCTTGCTGGTGTTAATCACTACAGTACTTTGCCTTGCTTTGCTTTGCGGCTCTAGCTAGTTACCCGGCTAGATTTTCATCGTTACTATGGTTAACCGTATCTGGTTTAGTGACACGTTTGATATTTTTCAATATTATTATGGTTACCCGTAGATTAATGGAGGATACCACTCGTCTGTCATTTCGTCCGTCGTAGTGAACCGTTGCGTTGATGGAAGTTTAGTCATGGTATGGATGCTGGTCACTACAGTGCAGTGCCTGGTTAAGTGACACGTTTGATATTTTTCATTATTACTATGGTTACCCGTAGAGTAATGGAAGATACCATTTGTCTGTCATTTCGTCCGTCGTAGTGACCCGTAGCATTGATGGAAGTTGTGCCACGGTATAAGTTTTTTCTATAAATAATTAAATTTAGCTGGTTACCTGGTTAGATTTTAGCGAACACGCCCTGGTCTACTTTCGGTCCGCGGATTTATTCCCTACATTTTAGTTATATTGGTTGTTTAGCTGGTCACCCGGCTAAACTTTTGAGTGGCAATAATTTTTCCATATTCAAGACATAAGATACAAACGTTTTTAGTGCTTTATTTTAGTTGTTCTGATATATATTCATATATCTTGTATACTGAATTAAAATTGAGAATATTGCACGTCTTTGTTTTGATTCTTGATTTCGGGTAATAAAATAAAAAGCTATAATATTTGCTGAAAATGTGTTTTCGATGATAAATGAAGAACGCTGTGACCTACAGTCGTCAAAGTTCATAGTATAATTGCCTGTGGTCAGTTTGTGGGGCAGAAAGGATGTTCAAGATTAATTACTAAAATCACTTTAGCCTACAGTCGTCAACTTCTTAGGATGATTGCCCTTGGTCAGTAGATTACCTGTCAGTATATCTGAGGTCAAGGTTACATTGACCTTGATAGTGAATGCAGTCTCAACTCACTAACTACGGAACGCCTTCAACTACAGTCGTCTATTGGGTCTGTAGATCAAATGACATTGAGACTAAAAATGGATTCCGCCCAGTATTTGAATAAAGCAGATGACCACATAAATTTATTTAGTTTTCGGGATCAGTATATCAAAGGTCAATGTCATTGTGAGCTTGATACAGAAAATAGTTTCCGTTCAAGAACTCGAAACGTGTTGTTTTCGGAATCAATAGATCAAAGGTAAAGACCTTCATACTGAACAAGACAGTTGTCAAACTTCTTAGAATGAGTGCCTGTAGTCAGCAGATAATCGCTAATGCTTTTCGGGATCAAAGGTTAAAGTTACATTGACCATGATACTGAAAACACTTTCCCCACACTAACCGAATACTATTTCAGCATACAATCTTGAAACGTCTTTAGATATGTTCCTGTTACCATAGATGAACCCTTTCTTCTATTGTCATTTCGTTAAAAAACAAGGTTGCAATGACATTGAGTCTGAAAAAGTTTTCGCTCAATAGCTTAACAACACTTCGGCCTTCAGTCTTCAAATTTTATAGAATGATTGTCCGTTGTCAGTAGATGAACCTATTGTTTTGGGATTTACAAGGTCGAAAGTCAAGAGCACAATGACATCGAAACTATAAAACGCTCAGTAATGCGTACAATTTTCAAACTTATTTGAATGATTGCCTTTGGTCAATAACTTACAATATTGTAGGTCGGTAGGTCAAAGGTCAAGAACACTTCAGACCTTCAGATTGAAAAAATCTCTTGTCAATAACTAAAGAAGGCTTTGACCTACAGTTGGCAATCTTTATAGGATGATTTTCTGTTGTCAGTGGATAATCCTTAATGTTTTCGGTGCAAGTAGGTCAAAAGTCTAGGTCACATTAACTAAGAGATTTAAAATGGTTTGCGCTTAGTAAAGAAAGCACTCTGCCTTCAAACATAATTGGATGCTAGTCTGTGGTCAAAAGATTACACTACTGTTTCGGGAATCTGAAGGTCAAGCATCAAGGTCAAAATGACCTTCGGACTGAAAAAGATCGTCGTCAAACATCATAGGATGAATACCTTTAGTCAGAAGATGACCTCTGCTGCTAATGGGGTAAAATGCAAATGCTAAATTGACATTGATACTGAAAATGCTTTCTCAACAAAAACTGAAGATTGCTTTAGCCTACACTCTTCACTTTTAATTAGACGATTGTCTGTTTTCAATAGAATAACTTTATTAGTGTGGGAGTCAGTAGGTGAAAGGTCAACGTGTTATTGGTACTGGAAACGGTTTCCGCTTTCAAGGTTGATAGATTGGTTTCCAGTGTTCAGTAGTTTTAAATGTATATTAGTCAAAGATCAAGACATCTATTAATTTTAATGAAATGAGTCTTTATTTTACAACAAAAGTACGTTTTGGGTTATAGTCTTTTATTTCATTGAATGTTTGCCAATGGTTAGTAGATGACCCCTTTATTCATCAGGGTCAGTAGGTCAAAGGTCAAGGTGACCTTTCTACTGAAAAGGTTTCCACTAAATAACTATAGAATGCCATAACCGACATTTGTTAAACTTAGTACCTTTGGTCAATAAATGACCCCAATCGTTGTTTGGTCAGTAAGTGAGAGATCAGAGATTTTGAGATTGAAAATGATTTCCGCTCAATAACTTATGAAACCTATGATCTAGTACCTTCAAACGTCATAGAATAATTGTCTGTGGCTAGTAAATGACCCTGTTTTATTTGGGTCAGTATATCAAAGGGTAAAATCATAATGATCTCGGAAAATAAATGGGACTTGGCATCATGCTCTAGGTCTTGCGAGTGACACATCATTGCACAGCATCTGTGACAAGTTATATTAAAATCCCTTGATGGAAGGGATTGGAAAGGATGTCTTACGGACGAACGAAAGAACGATCTGAAACGGCTTATTTTTTCTATACTAAGTTTTCCAGGAAAGTACTGACAGTAAGTGAACACTCACATTTATATTTTATATATAAAAAATCAATATTGAATAAAGAATTAACAACAACCTTTTGTTTATCATGACTTCTAGACGTTACTCTTTAAGCAGACTCAAATCAAACCTAGCATTTTATTCAAAAGATGGGTAAAGGTTAAAAGATCTTCTTATACATTTGAATATCAAAGTCGTCAGTTTCAATGACATCTCAAAATTCTTTTGTTGTGTTCGTTTTGGAAAGGAAAATATGTAAGTGAATTTATCAGAAGGTATATTGACAGTTTGCCACCAGACCGCAAAACTAATTTTACTCATATGTATTTTACCGGAATATTGCATTATGAGTTTTGGTTTACAGTACATCAATCTATTAAATGTAAGCGGACTTGAAATGACCTCAGTCACAAAGTTTTATTTCCTAATGTTTCAAAAGTTTCAATATCAGGAGTACAAAACTCAGTTTCATGATGACATTAATCCTTAACTTCAAATCATCTAAAATGTTTAAAAAATACCAATGTAAAGTAAAAAATCGATGAATCAGTTTTACTTGAAGCAATACCTAATCAGTTAATTTCAACTAAAATGTTTTCAAAGAACGAAAATGACCAGAACTGCTCAATCGTTGACACATGTCGGTGTATTATGAACTTGTTTTTATGACAAGTTTTGCAAATAGTTCTGGTCATATTTCTCTGCGCCAGGAAGGAAGACTATAAATTTCTCACATTGACGACTTCCTGCTCAGCTGAGCAAACAAAGTAGGGTCAGTATCAACTGGACAATGCAGTCCTCTTTTACAACTACTAACATAATGTTAATTAAAAAGACTTTTATTTAAATCAACTGATACACAAATACAACAAGATATATTTCATTGTAAGGTTTAAAGCCGGTGCAATTTTGTGTAGACAGATCTTTTTATGATTTCATCTAGTAATCAAATTTATATCCCTTCTAACCTATTTATCTTGGACTTTCTTGTATTGATTGACACTAACAAGGCCGCGTTTGATCAAAATCTGTTGTCTCTACCTTTTCACCTTGAGGTCTCTTTGAACCTTAAAGTTCAACATGAAAACAGGAACATAAAAGATAATGAAGTCACGAGAGTTTGAACAATTTCTTTTTAAATATAAAGCTTTTGTTGCCCTGTTTTTCTATTTAAATTCGACACAAGTTCACTGAAGACTGCTTCAACACTGCTGTTATTACAGTCTAAAGAATACTAACGACTGAGCAAAGACTAAATCACAGTAATTCAGCAATAGTAGTTTACAGTAACATGAAGAATACGTTTGGAGAACAAAAGTCCGATAGCTGTGTTTGTTAGTTCTTTTGGAAAACTGAGAATTTTCTTTGACGTTGAGAATGCGAAAGGTAATTGAAAAATTGATAAAATTAGGAAATAGCACGGGAGAAATAGTTTTTAAGACAGTGTATCGATTTTATGGTAATTAAGCACTGATCATATAATATAACTTTAAAGCTTTTATCAGCTGATCAATCTCCGTATAATGTTAATTCTAAAACGACTCATTTCAAAATTCCCTATTAAGCGAGAATGACTGAAACTGCTTGTTATTCTGCAACAAAATAATAATTTATACGTCACTGTTATTACATTATAGCGTCACACGTCAAACTGCTGGAAAAGAAAAACACACAAAACAAGTAAATATTTGGTGTATGTCGTTGAAGATTTAGATAATAATTCTTGATTTTGTGTTATTCAGACGGGTATTATAATTCTCGGACTGCGCCCATGTGATAATATTCCTTTGCACCTGAACTCTAAATAATGATTTTATTCAGTACCAAATCACTGTTTGGCATATATTATGTCTTAAATAAAATTTTGATCACTGAATCATTAATTCCAAACGGATATAATCCTTTGTGCCCACTTAATATTCTCTTGTTTGTAACTCTGAAATCGATTCTTATACAGAACTGAATTGTTATTCACTTGAACTCAAAGTTCCTCGTGACAAACACATTTACAAGCAAATTCACATGGCATGAAAATGCAAAAATGACATATACATTTATAACGGATTCTCACATTAAACGTGCAGATATAAATATATTTGTAAGATATTTCAGGATTTGGATGGACGGATTAACATTTAAATAACATACAAGTACATACAGTTAAGGACATTAATGCTATGATAACAACAGTAAACGACTATTGTTTATAGAACACAAAAAAGTAGTTTGGAACTGTTTAACATCAGTTTGTATTAACAAAGTTCCACATATATTACATTTATTGGACTAACTATTCATGAGCTGGTATCGCAATTCCACATCTTCATAAAAAATATTGCATAACATTTCAATTTCATTTTTTTTCTGCTTCTGTTTAATAATTGTGTAAACTTAAACATACTGGGTCTATTTCTATAATACCTTTTAATATACAACCGTCGTAACCTTTCATAAGCTGGACACATAAAACAAAATGGAATTATCTTCAATATCCATTGTATAGGAGAGATCGCCGTGACGTCACGCGCTAACATCTGTTTATCTGGTGGTTGGCAAAACAAATGTTTTTTACACCGTTGCGTATGGAATTAGAATTGTTAAGTTTTAATAACTTTTTTGCTCATTTATGGATTTTCAAATTTCACAAAACCTTTGATTACGATCTAATCTCACGTGAAAATCTACCTGTTTGTATGCTAAGACTATGTGCTGAGATTCGTATTTTAGTTAATGTTATTCTAAGTTTTCTAGAGACAATATTTTCTAAATATGATTCCAGTCCAAAATTAACTTTAATAGATCTATACAATATGAGTACATTATTCGAATCTATACTGGTTCTCCATTCTTGTATATACTAATCCAATAATCTCTGTTAAAAAAAACATTCAAAAACTGACTCTGGTTCATATTTGTAGGACATAACCACACATCGTAAAAGCCATATTTTAAGGGCATCTGTCAAACCAGAATCGACTATAGACCGGATAATATTATTTGTATTCATTATTTTAAACCAGTATTTAATAATGCGGATGTATCTGTAGTAAACCAATCGTAAGCCGCCGCCATTTTTGAAAATTTTCAATCGGCGTGTCAAAAGCAATAAACTTAACGAGTGCATGATCTAATGCATCAATTTTATATTATTTCTTGATTTTATTAAAAATTACTTCAAAAATTATTTCAAATACGGCCAATTTCTGTAAATGAATTGCCCGGTAGCTATGGATAAAACCGATTCCGTGGACGTCTGAACTGCCGTACAAAATATTGTAAAAAGATCACCAATATCTATAAGTTTGGTATTATTTTCGAAAAGATTAATAAATAAATCAATTAAATGTATAAACCTGAACAAGTTGATGCAAGAATCGGGCGTTTCGATCGTGCACCTGCTAAATTTACGAGTTTCTGACCTGTAAATTTCGGATAAAAATTTAAAAGAGACTTTTTCATTGCCCTGTTTATACTTTATTTAGATATTCATGACAATAATAATGTAACATTCAATTTCCTTAGATAATTACTGCTCATAAGTTATAGAGAGACCCATGGAAAGTGTATATATAGGCGGGAAATTGAAAACTATGCCGAATCTTCTTCTTAAATTCCTCGACTTCTCCCTAAATTCTGTTGAGGGAGAAGTTACTTCTCCCTAAAATTTTGAGCTAGGATGATCCCTGAAATTAGGTTTTTATACAGGATAAATATTTAGATGAAATACAATTTAGAAATAAGTAATAGCAAGAGTGTTTTAACACTTATTTATGCACGATGGGTGGCTATACGTCGGGTGTTCACAGCCCTCGTGAAATTATTTGTACAAAGTATAACCGCCCAAGTGCATAAATAGTGTAAAAATACGGTTTTTGGAATAAATTATTTTGACTCTAATATGCCCTTAATCTAAAAATGGAGATCAAATATAGTAGCGCTCTTTTATTTTGGTCGCAACAAAAGCAATGACGTCACTGCATGTTAACGTGCCATCATTCTAGCGTTAGAGTGATTTAACAGAGAGACGAGCAAATTAGAATTAATAATATAAAATTTTAATTTGTGTTTTAAAATATAAAATATAATTTGTGTTTTAAAATATAAAATTTTATTTCTTGATTCATGAGTTTTCTGTTTTTGTATATTTTTTATTTGTTAATCTTTTATTATTTTAATAAAATGCTTAAAATTCAATAAATCAATTAGAACTAAATTTGTAATAATAAATATTTTTATGCTACTATATTCAAAATATTTCATACTTTCAGAATGGTCTATGGAAAGCCTAGGGAGGTTAGTAGACCTCCACATCATTGATCCTGTGGAGTTGAATGAACTGCTTAGGAGATTTTACGCAGAAATGACTCCAAATCAATCAACCATGGAACGTCGAGCCAAAAAAGCTTTCACCCAGAGCAAGCTGCAGAATATCACAAGAAGTCAATGACAAATTTGAGATCTGCATTAAATACACACCTACAAGAAATAAGGCCTGGCATTGACATTGTCAAAAATATTGCCCTTAATGAATTTCAAAAATCAAACAAAATGCTTAGGGGAAATTAAAGAAAAACCTGAGAAATGGCCTGTAGAGCAGTACCCGATTATTGAGAAGGGGGGTATAGCGCTTATATCAAGTTATTTACGACAATGGAGTCTGGTGGCATTACGGCTTAGGGTGTGTTATCAGCTGGCCTTCCAGTTTGTGTCGCGTCGCCTTGAATTCCATGAACAGTTGAAAATGAATTCGTTTCAATTCTGCGTTGATGAATATGGTCATGAATATGTTACACTTTCACATGAAACAAAGCAAAAAATAAAACAACACCAGGGTGGTACGTCCAAAACCACAGGCAAGTCTGAAAACCCTGATAAGAGGACGTATTATCAGCCCGATAACCCATATAGTGCTCTCTTAAAGAATTGATAAATCAGCCCCTGAATGCATCTCTTTGTTCAATAAAATTAACCCTGAGGCTCTTACAAATGAACCCGAAACATGGTATGTCGCCAATCCTGTTAAGAAACACTCGTTTTCAAAATTTTTGCCCGACATTTGCAAAAATGCTGGGTGTCGGAGATACACTACCCACTCGATTTGAGCAACAACTTGTCAGTGGGCTTGATGATCTCTCGTTTCAAACACGTGAAATCACTTTATGTCAGATCATAAAACTGAAGAATCTATTAAGTCATATTCAAGAAACGTCAACTCCAACAAAAAGCATATCATTAGCAATGCTTTGGGGGAAATTTCTGGATTTTTAGAAATTTCAAACCCTGGGCCTTACCCTCAGAGCATCCCCCAGTATCAGACCCCATCTTTGTCTAAAACTAGCATGCCCAATCGTATGCTCATGAATCAACAAATCAAAAAAGCTACCTCATCTCAAGTGCCAGTAATGGATGCTTCTCCCAGTCCGACTCCCAGTCACACTCCCAGTAACTGGACCCCCGGTCGCGTAAACCAATGACGTTAAAATCCAATCACTTGGAAAAGTCAGTTGGGTAAATATATCAAATTTCGGACAATTTCTCTACATAGGCCTACTGCATCAAGTGCAGCGCTTTTCCTGTATGTCTGGTTCCTAACACCTGAACGCGCGTTAGTCTGCTTCAACGACGTCCGAATTTTTCAAATTGAAAAGAAAAGAGTACGAAAACGAGGCTAGAATAGCGAAAAGTACAACTTTTCAATAGTATGTGAGAGCAGGGTAGCTCGGACGGCAGTACCAAAAATTCGAACATACGGTTTGGGAAATACGGACATAATTATTTAAAAAAAAATAACAAGATTTTACATTCATCTTCGTCAAAATCATTTTATTTCATGTCCATACTCTTTGTTCAATCTATGTTTGTATGATTGGGTTACAATTAAATTTTGTTAGGTTCTATTTTTACTCGTTTTTGTCTATGTGGTTTATTTTGTTTTTCAACTTTTTTGTTTCATGTTCCGGTTTCTCCTGCAAAACCTCAGCACTGGTCAGTAGCCTTAGAGATGTAATAGCCTTTCGTTTTTTTGCCACAGGGCCATTTGGTACACCGCCGCCTGGCGGGAAAAATATGGAATCCAGATCTTGATTCCAGTTAGCGGACGGTACTAAAGACGGGCATTGCGTGGTTTCGGTATTAATTTCAGGACTTATGTCACAGGGAGCGTTGGGAAGGGTCAAAGAATCACAAAGAAAGCCACGTTCTAAACACGCAGCCTCCCCAAAGACACACACGGACAACTCTCGCACACAACACAGAAAATGAAACACCAAAAGACAAAACAAACAAATATAGGAACACAGTGGGGCACCGCCTTGGAACGGTCAGTGGCAAAACCTCACCAACGTTACAGGAAAAAAAGAATCGCTTGGAAGTTGAAATACTGTGTATCAATGATCTTATGGAGGATATGAAAACATTAATTGAAAAAGATGTTGAAAGTATAGTTGACATTTCGGCTGACAGTAAAAGGCTTGTAAAATACCGGCTATTAGATATTATATCTATAATGACAGGGCGCATAAAAGAAATTCGTTTAGCAAAAGTGCACCGACAAATAACATTGGACAAACTGCTAAATCTAGGTGGAGAAAAATGGCATCAATCTAAATATAGCTTTGCTATAAGTAGCATTAAAACACAAATGTATACCATTAATATGCTTATTGAGCAAGGATTAGAAATTAACAAAAGCATTGGTTTGTTAATTTCTGGTTGCAACGGTGCTGAAAACCTGTACACTCTAGAAAAAGTTGTTGACCTTGACCGCCAGGAGAATTATGTATGTTTGAGAGATGCAACAAAGTTTGACATATTTCATGGAAATGAAATTCCTAGTGTATTAACAAAGCAAAGAAATGAAATCTGGCACGAAGAACGTAAAAAGGCCAAAGTAACAGGCAGTACAATTTATAAGGCACTTGGTCTTAGTTCATTAAAAGAACATCGTGAACATTATAACACAGTTATGAATGGCTATAAAAATAAACATGATGCAACAACAGATGTTGATAACAAGAGAGAAAGTGCAATGGACCACGGTATTAAGAATGAAATCAATGCTGTTGGAACTCTTGTCGCAACCATATTGCCTATATATGCTTCAGATTGCATATTGCATGAAGAGGGGTTTTACCGGGTCCCTGCTGGAGATGACATTAACTTCCTTATCGTAAGTCCCGATGGCAGCTGTCGTATTGGGAATAATGTGGTTTCTGCAGTGGAAATTAAATGTCCTGTTCCCGGTAAGAAATACACACCTAATGTCCATTACTGTATGCCAAAGTATTATGTCGGTCAGTGTTTAGCTGAGATGGCTGCTCTGCAATGTATGGACTTGTATTATTTGTCATGGACACCTGAAAGTACAACCGTACTTAAAGCGGAGTTCGACGAGGACCTATGGAATTTAATGAAAAATGAATCAATGGATTTGTACAGCGGCGACGGCAAATCAAGCAACAGTAAACTTAGCAAGAAAAGGCCTGCAGTGCATCAGATTGAAGAACATATACAGAATTACGTGAAGAATAAAGTGACTCTAATTGGCGAATTCCCGTCAATTATGAGCCTTCCTTGTCGACATGAGAAAAACTGTGCAGTAAGTTGTGTTGCAGACCTAAAGGTACAAACACAATGTCACAAGACATCACAAATGATACCATGACAGAAAAAGTAGGGAACATAAAGCTCAGACAACTAACCCCAATTGCAATACAGAAATGTTTGAAAAGATCAGAGCAGTGTGTTAACGAAATGTTCATTATTCTAAGAATACCTGCAAAAGAAGTTATTGTTGCAGTTCTCTCAGATTTAGACAGAACAAGTGGAAATTCAAGCATCAATAGCGTTCCTGTTGCATACGGCCTCAGTGGGTACAGTCTTAAAATTGAATCTCTTTCATCAATGATGAATGAAATTGTTGAATATTGTGCTGGAAAAGGTATAGCTATCAATTCAATATCTACAGACGGACAATTCTATCGTATATGTGTTCGGTCTGCATCTGGTGAGCCTCTAACAATACTGCAAGTCGCTAAAGATACATGGGGGAAAGCAAGAAAGATCAGCAAAGCCGATCAAATCCAAAAATTGATGTATAATTATAAAAAATATGAATCAGACGAACATGTACGCAGAGGTTTAGACATAGACAGACCTGGACTCCCTTGCAGTATTGGACCTAGTAAAACCAACAGACCTATTGTTGTCAACGGCTGGAAAGAACAACCTTGGCAAAAGATGTATAATCCAAAAATAATGATGTACCAATTGAAGATGATACAACACGGAACGACTTGTCATTGGTAATAAATAGGAGTGTTGAAATTGAAAATAGTTCACCACAAGAACAATTTACTATCCCAAAATAAGTTTACTTAAAAGCTACGTCAGCACTTCGCGTGTCAGTGGAGTCCATTCCAAACGAAACACTGGTCGAGATGGTTCAAGGTTTAAAGTCGCAAGATCTTGACAGGAAAAATAATAAATGGAAACGACTAGATACTTCGAAGTTGAAGCATGTTCTGACATCAGAACCATCAATACTTACAAGAACACTCACGAAAGATGAACTGATGGCATGTGCCAGTCCATTCCAGCAACAAATAAGAAGTGTCTACAATAGAGAGTTGAAACAATTGTCAAAATTAGAGCTTGTTAATGCTGTATCAGTAGTATTTGGAAATAAGAGTGTTATTGGTTTAAAGAAATCTCCGAAGCCACTTAGACTGATTTTAAAGGACTACTTCTCTCGAAAATGTAACAAAGAAGCACTAAATACAATTACAGCTACTCGTATGTTCCTAGATGAAGAACTTCCAAAGTGGCGCCAAAATTCCGTGTTTAAAGACTACATACAAATTACAGGAGGAAACCAAGATGATTGTCAGTACACATGGTATAGTCAACCAGAATATTTTCCATCCGTTGATGACTATATTGTCTTCCTACTCGATTGCAATCATCTTTTTGCCAATACACGTTTCTATGTTTGTCAACACGACATAGCAGGACTAAACGTATGTACCAACGCCTGGCTAGAAGTGGCACGGTCGCCAGATAGTTCAGAAATCGGTTTGAACCAAGCAATGGTCGTGGATGTTATAGATAAACAATCTATAGCATAAATAGTATTTAGTGAGACGGTGGAGAACAAACTGAAAGAACTGGGATGGGACAATGAAGCCATATTTTGTAGACACATGTGGGAGTGGTACGCAGCCGAGGACGAACCTGGACTATCGGTTGATTTACGCCATCAACGCCGTATGGAAATGAGATCATTTCTTCTCAGTTCTATTAATTTTGCAGAATTTCCGCCTCCAGGACTACATGTTGCTGGTATGCCAATTGTCATGTTCGAGGGAATACTAACTAATATCGACAGACGAATTCAGTTGCATGCTCTCGTTCCTGGGAATGCGTATAATGTACGCGCACCTAACACACTGGCAGTCGAAAACCTATTCAGTGGCTTTCAGGATTTAGATCCAAAATCATCTGGCGTTTTACTAGCTGACGATGTTTCACATGCTCTTGAAACTGCTAGTTACCTCATACAAATGCGACTCAATCCTGAAAGGTATGCTTTATGAAATATATTTACAAAAAATGTATAATAACACAAATAAGACAGCATCATGTCTTGAACGGTTAATAAGTGTACAACAACGTGCTGCGCTTACAAATATATGGAATGTAGGTTGATTTTGTTTGTGCATCTTTTTTTGAATATTTTCAATATCGATGAACATCACTCACCCGGACCCCCACCACCCACCCCGCTACAAGGTGTATTATCCTCTACATTGCGAATGTTTTGAAAATATTAAACAATTTGGTCATATACAGTTTTTATAAAGTATCATAGAAGGGTGTGTTTAAGAAACAAAATGGCGTACTAAGTACAATTAGCATAATCAACTTTAAATCTGTTTTGATATACATATTATTTTCTCCGTGCAATTGTTTTCAAATATTTCTGTCAAAAATAGCTAGCAATCCTTACCTTTCATAACCTCCCTTTACGGTAGTAACTATTATAAGTTCATGTAGTGTTTTTTTGTAACAATTTTATTATAAAATTATCACTTTTGGCAGCTGCTTTATCTGCTTTCAAAATTAAATTAAAAGCTTTGTAAAACTTTAACAAAATGTCAACCTTTCCAGATGCATTTTCTTAAAAAAAGATTTTTTTTATTGCATTTTCATTTTACAAATAAAATTATTATGTTCCTTTGCTTAAAATTTTAAGGCAGATGGATTACAAAACAAATGTTAAAAATACGTGATATCAGTATTTACCTCTTTCATTTGCATAGTTGATTTATGTGTCAAAGTTTCATATAGTTGAATTTCTTTCAGACCGTTTATGATGCGTACCTCTAGAGCTACCCGCATGTACCCAGTTAATGTACTACATTCAGAGTTGGAAACTGGAAGTGATGTAACGATAAAGAGAAATGACGTTGACAGGTCCACTATTAGTAAACTCACACATATCACAATGAAGTAAGTTTCATTTAACTTTTTCTTATCCAATGACAGTGGTTTACAGATTTTATTATATGGATATCACTGCATAACAGGAGAAGTCAGCGAGTTCCGCTCCCCTTCATCACCCCTACCATAAAAATGTAGAAATTCTAGAGGAGTGAGGAATTATACCCCTTCAGTATGGCCTTCTTACATAACTAAAAAACAAAGAAAAATATCAAACAGGGAATGTCACGCACCTGGTCGTGACCAAACTCTGTATCAATGTTCATGATCCCAGGCCAAAGCGTACTCTAGTTATCATCCTAAAACTGATTAACTGTTCAGGGTCACTGTGTCCTGGACCTTTTACCTACTGACCTCAAAGTCGAACTTAACCTGTATTTTCTGATGTTACATCTGTATACCAAAAGTTTTTAAATTTGTCAAGGTTTCCATGAGTTATTGCCCGGAAACCATGAACATCAACTGATCGACAGACCGACTGACTTACCGACAAGATCACTCCTATATATATTCTCTCTCTCTCTCTCTCTCCACCCCCCCCCCCCCCCCCCCCCCCCCCCCAAAAAAAAAATAAAATCTTGTTGTGAAGGTATAAAAACACTTCTACAATTGTGTGCTTTATTATTACAGTGTATGAATCAGGTTGTTAGGACAGGTTTACAGGTATGTTAATTGTGTCATTAGGTCAAAGCTCATGGTCTCAATCTTAGTTCATATCTGTCCTTTTTAAAGTAAGAACTAGATTTGGATTTCATTGTTTGGCATTCAGTTTTTTATAAACAGTATTATCATTTTGCATTCAGCATTTATTAAACTGTTTGACATTATCAATTTGGAATATGCATTTGACATGAAAGTTTTGCCATTTGGAATTTGGAAATATTCTTGGCGCATCGGCCTTCAATATCACAGTTTGGATGACACTCATAGTGTTTTTAACTTGCAGAGATCATTCATTTGATATGACGACCAGAAGACAGAAAAACCCGAAACGAAAGAAGGGAACTGTTCCTGATTACGACAAGCCGTCCCGTGGAGCAATGCCAGTCCGCCAGTATCACAAAACAGATAGCTCTAAAATATTGCCGCACGTACGACATGGGTTAATGTATGACATATAAACCACACAACAACTGCTTTCCGACAATAGCATGCAGTTATTAAGATAATGATAATACACTTAACAACAGTCATATCAGTGTTGTTTCTGATTAGAAAAACAATTGATACATATGTAATATTAAAAGTAGTTTATTACAACTTGTAAATGTGAAACATATGAATTGTACCGGTAAGATAAAAATAATTGTTGTTATAATAGTGGGTTTTCAATGGTTAAAATTTGGGGTCAAGTTTTAAATCTTCCTGGATTTTTTGAAAATGGGTTTATTTTGTTCTATGAACCTTCTACTTCAAAAAAAGTATCATCCTCAAATTTTCATGTCAATATTATGGCGGCCATCTTTAATTCAAAATGGCCGCCATAGAATTCAGTGATTTAACCAAAGAGAACTATATATCTTGGTCATGTTAGGGATTTAAGAACCAAAACAGTACCAAAATGTTTCTAAAGCATTGCCCTTTCCTTTTCAATTACATTATTTAAATCAACTAGTTTGGATATTTATGAATATTAATGAGTATGTAAAAAATATGACCAAATTTCGCCAAAAATGGACACATATTAAAGTTATACAAATTATTTCTTGGTACGTTGTAGTCAGTGAAGAAGTCAAATTGTACCAAATAAAGGGTAAGACAATGTACGTGTAATATTTAATCTGTTTATGGGCATATTTAACAGATACAAGGCTTTAGTTTAATCATAAGTGGGTGAGGTAAGAAATTGACCCCTAAACACGAAAATCCATTGGGTCAACATAACTTGGTCAATTTAAGGTATATAAGAACCCAACGACTATCAAAATGTTCCTAAACCATTGTCCTTCCCTTTGCAGAAGCTTTATGTAAATTAACTAATGAGCATATTTATGAATATTAATGAGTATGTAAAATTTATGACTAAATTTCGAATAAAAATTGGCATGTATGAAAGTTATACAAATTATTTCTTAGTAAGTTTCAGACAATGAAGTAGTCAAATGGTATCAAATGAAAGGTAAGACACTGTGCTCTTGATAGTTTATCTTTTTATGGTCATATTTAGCAGATACCAGGCTTGAGTTCAATCATTAGTGGGTGGGGTAAAAATTGACCCCAGAACACGAAAATCCATTGTGCAATCATATCTTGGTCAATTTTAGGTATATAAGAACCTAAAGAGTATCAAACTGTTCCTAAACCATTGCCCTCTCCTTTCCAGTTATTTTTTTGTAAATTATCTAATTAGCATATTTATGAATATTAATGAGAATGTAAAAGTATGACCAAATTTCGCTAAAATTGGCATGTATGAAAGTTATACAAATTATTTCTTGGTAAGTTTTAGTCAGTGAAGGTGTCAAATGGTATCAAATAAAATGGTCCACTGCCATTTATTATCCCGCTCAAAAATAGTTGAGAAGTATGGCCACTTATACCAAATTATTCCTTGGTCTAAGACGGATATAATATGTATGTATCTCTTCTAGAGACCGCGACTGGATCCGAAAATGATGTCATCAATATGGCGACCGATTACGAAAGTGAATACTGCTGAACAATATCTGAAAAGAAATGTTACATTGCTTATAATATCTGGTATCATGTCATTAAACCAGCCAATGTGACATTTCAAATCAACTTTACATTTAATCAGAAAAAAACGTTTTTAAAATTTATTTGAAGACTTTTTCCTACCCCACCCACACAATACATTTTTATACGTCGCTTCTACCTCTTGATATTAAATGTTTTTAACTATCTTTATGGTGTTGCATTTGAAACCTGATTATCACCAAAAGTTAAAAAATATAACATACAATAAGGGAATATAAGTTAGTACCAATATCTGCTTTAGATAAGTACCGAGGAAAAGGAATTTGACGAACATTCATTACATATCAATGTAAGTACAAGCAGTTGTCTATGCTCTAATTATATGATTGTACAAATTACATGTATTGTTTGCAATTTTATCTTGATCAGATTTAAACATGATCAATACAATTATGCCAGTAGAAGTTTTACAGAATAAAAGTCAAGCCCCCTCTGTCTCGTGTGTTACCCGTTGTTAGTTTACTGTTACATGCATTGCATTGCCCTTTAGCCGTTCTTTCGTGATTTGTTATAAACGTCTATCTATTACCTAACAGGTGAATGACCTAGCTTCATACAGATCGGCTATTTCATATGAGATTACAGCGTCCAATTCACTTTTTCATTTACACAATTTTAGGTTTCATAAAGAAAATTGTACCAAAATCGAATACCTTTATATACAGCTATAACTTTTCGTTTATAGTTGTACTACTTACCAGTCATAGTCATCAACTCTGCCTTTACCATTCACCAGCCTTTCCAGAAAACAAAATATACCATTCAAGCGATCTTCCTAGCAAAATTATATTGGTTTTTGCCTATTACACGTTTATATTTCAGTTTTTGCTTTTAATTTCTGGAGACTTTGAGTTAAATCCGGGGCCAAATAACAATGAAGAAAGTTCGACAATCTCTGTTTTCCATCAAAATATTAGAAGCACACGAAATAAACTCAGGGCCGGATCCAGAAATTTTTTACGGGGGGGGGGGGGGGGGCACCAGTCTTGAACGAAGACATCAACTCCGAGGCGCAAGGTTTTCGAGGGGGCGCCTTTGCCCATGTTAGGTAGGGATTCAGGGGTCAGGTGCGGATCAGATTGACTCCCCCTGTATTTTTTTTTAAGTACATGCATACAATGGTGGCCTCTGGTGCATTTTAGGTCTAAATTTTATGGTATTGGAGGAGTATGATACTCCCGTCTTGATTGGGGGGTCAGGTGGATTTCCCCCTGGAAAATTTTGAACTACAGGTATGAAATGGTGGCCTCTGGTGCATTTCTGGGTCTAAATTTTGAGGGGCATCTTTGATGAGTACAAGTCACTTCTCGGCCAACTGGGGGGGGGGGGGGGGGGGGGGGGAACGGGCCCCCTCGGCCGGGCCCTGGACCCGGGCCTGAAACTAGATTACATAAAAACACATTTTCTGATTATCACATCTTATGTTTTACAGAAAGCAAACTGTCAGTCGATATACAAGATAATACAGTTATGCTTGATGGATTCGACAAATTGTACAGAAAAGGCAATTCTGCCCATTCAGGTGGTCTACTTACATATGTCTCACTACATTTAATATCCAGACGTGTCCAAGAACTAGAATATTTACTTCCGGAGTCTTTGTGGGTTGAATTCAGAAACAAAAACGAAACATATCTATTATGTAATACTACCCATTAAGAAGACATTTCCCGTTTGCCAGCTTGCAGTCGTTTATTTGTGAATCACTCAAACACCTGTCTCCCTGACCTCGGTACATGTCTTTGAAGCTTACCCGACATGTCATCGGAAGTTGCGCGTGTACATTTCAGTATGGACGGAGTTTATCGATAGGCATAATGCAAACACTCGGTTAGGCCCAAATGTTTTTATTTCTGTTCATTACATTATTTTTGTATCAGCCTGTCGAATTTGTAGTCTTGCTATTGCTTTAAAATGTATAGAGTGTCCTCACACCGTTCAACCCGATCTAGTGAATGCAGTTGGTCTGCCGACGACAGTTCCGTGTGTACATGTACTGTTTTTGGTAAAAGTAAGTATTGGCCTGGTTTTTACATTTTCCCGCCATATCTTAGCAAAACAAATAATACAGATTGATTCCCTGTTAGAAAAGGAATCTACAGACGAAATCATGGCGTAAACAGAATATTATTCATCGAGAAATTGCAGAAAGAGTGTGAAAATTTTCGACAAAATGAGTCATTCGGAGAATCGGCCGCAAATTGTCTTTTTTATCCGCAAAACTGAAATATTTGAACTATTCCATGATGAAGTTTAATCATTTCTCTGTAATTATTCGAAACCACAGCTTCCGATTCGCTTTATCTACAAAGATATTTACTATTGAAGTTGGTACGTCTTGATGATTTGGGTAAAGGTAACGGCAGTTACTATTGAAATTTTGGTACAGGTGAATGCAGTTAGATCAGTGGATTGGATAATGTGAATGGCAGTCAAATGAAAAACTCGTTTGTCCCGATTACTACCAGTCTTAAATACATAATTTAATGTTTGTTTTTATTGCAGCGTGATTTGGCAGAGGGTTTGTAACGTATACTTTGCAAATTTTGTTGTATATTTGTTGTATTTTTGTCCAATTTAAAAAAGCAAACATAAAACTGTTATTAACATTCAGTGACATTGAAAATGCAAATGAAAGATCTGAGATCTTCACTGTTTTTCAAATGTTGTAAGCCAGAATCGATTAGATCTGGCTAGGGATACGACTCTTATATCCAGACTCATATTCTAGAGACACGACTCCAGATGGCATGTAAGCCGTATCTCCATGCAACAAATGTCTGTGTGACGACAACGATATTTTACTCAGTCACCTTATATTAAATATTTTTCCGTCTGCTACAAATACGAAGAAAAAGAACGCCAATTACTTCTTTCTCAGTTAATATTTACTTACATTTGTTTAAATTATTTCCTTTATAAATCGGAAGTCAGACAAGAACAGCAGTTGATGTCGGCGCAGTTCAGTTCAGTTATTTAAGTTTCTTTTTGGGTCCATCCGCCCTTTCGGGCACAGTATAACATTTTTAGCTATGTAGAGTATAGACCCTCGGCATGTCACCAGAGTGGGTCACTGTCGCTGGCTAATGAGACCATAGATGTCTGATCCCCGAGGTGTTGCTGACAATATGATACTGAAGGTATCGCAAGGTCGCCCTAACAAGGGCGGTTGTAACCGCAAGTAGATGGCGTCATCGCTGGTCCTTCGTCGTGGTGTTGTGCCTTTCCCCTCCTGCACCCCACGTTGAACGTAGGGATTAGGAAGCTCAGGGGCTTTTCCGCATGCCGTCTAGTATCTGCAGGCCGTCGCAAAGAAGATAGCTGCTTTCACAAACGGTCCTATTTAGGGCCACTCCCGCCGACTTCAGTCAGGACACTGACAGAGAAAGGTCAATATACTTGTGACCTAGTTCCGCCAATGTCCTGTGCCTTCTCACCTGCAGGTCGGAGAAGTTGATGTCGGCACTTCGAATAATTATTCTTAAATAAGTACCAATGTTTCGTACCCTGTATGATTCGACCCCAGATAATGTGCGAGCTGAAAGTTACGACGGCGCCTCAATGTTCCTCGCATGGGACCCTTGTGCCAAGGGACGTGCAAGAATCACAGAATTGCTAATTGCTTCATCTAAATGATGTATTCTTAAAAATGAGTCCGTATCTAAGTAAGGCATGAAGCAACTAAACTTTGTGACTAGCCTCCTTCTATGGGTACTGTTATTAGGAGAATACATACTACAACAGCTAATCCATTAATAAGTTATTGGTCCTAGTCTGTTACACTGATCTGTTTAGCGAATACATTAAGGTAGCAGGGTACACTTAGATTCGAAAATTTTGGGCACGGACAGTCTTACATGTAGCGGTTCGCAATATTGCACTTCCCTTATAAGCAGAATCAGGGTAGTTATTTTATAAATTGTTTTGCACCATCCATGAAAAAAAGCATGCCAAAATCATCAATTTTGCACTTTTTGAACAGCCTGCAATGATCCCGCTGCAAGAACAATGCGCAATTTTATTACATTTCTCAATTTTAATTAATAGTCCTTACTGAACTACAGGATATAAACGGAATGGGGGTCCATCCAGCTCGTTTTTTTTCCACAAAATAGCGAAAATGTTCCGGAGTATCAATCAACAAGCACAAACCCTTCCGTGATTTGAATTTTTCCGGGAAAAGGTGTCTCATTGATGCATACAAAGCTACCAGCAGTTAGTTTTACAACTGACATCAGAATTTTACATGTGTCGGCTGTATAAATTTGTTAAAGAATTAACAATCATTATCTCTCACCTAATTGACAGACATCCAAAATCACGAAGTTCTGATTATTACAAATATTGACGGGGGCCAAAATTCGAAGTGTACCCTGCTACATTAATATGTAGTATAAACGCGTGGAAGAGTCTATCGAAACGCCGACATCAACTGCTGTTCTTGTCTGGCTTCCGATTTATACAGAAAAAAGTTTAAACAAATGTAAGTAAGTGTTAACTGAGAAAGAAGTAATTGGCGTTCTTTTTCTTCATATTTGTAGCAGACGGAAAAATATTAAATCTAAGGCGACTGAGTAAAAATACATTGTCGTCACACAGACATTTGCTGCATGGAGATACGGCTTACATGCCATCTGGAGTCATGTCTCTAGAATATGAGTCTGGATATAAGAGTCGTATCCCTAGCCAGATCTAATTGATTTTGGCTTACAACATTTGAAAAGCTGTGACGATCTCAGATCTGTCGTTAGCATTGCATTTTCAATGCCACTGAATGTCAATAACAGTTTCATGCTTGTTTTTTTTTAATTAGACAAACATATAACAAATATACAACAAAAATTGCAAGGTACACATTACAAACCCTCTGCCAAATCACGCTGCAATTAAAACATATATTTAATTATGTATTTAAGACTGGTAGTAATTGTTTTAGGGACAAACGGGGTTTTCACTTTCAACTGCTGTTCACATTATCCAATCCACTGATCTAACTGCATTCACCTGTACCAAAATTTCAATAGTAACTGCCGTTACCTTTACCCAAATCATCAAGACGTACCAACTTCAAAAGTAAATATCTTTGTAGATAAAACGAATCGGAAGCTGTGGTTTCGAATAGTAACAGAGAAATGATTAAACTTTGTCATGGAATATTTCAAATATTTCAGTTTTGCGGATAAAAAAGACTATTTGCGGCCGATTCATCAAATGACTCATTTTGTCGAAAATTTTCACACTCTTTCTGCAATTTCTCGGTGAATAATATTCTGTTTAGGCAATGATTTCGTCGGTAGATTCCTTTTCTAACAGGGAATCAATCTGTATAATTTGTTTTGCTAAGATATAGCGGGAAAATGTAAATATCTGGGCAATACTTATTTTTACCAAAAACAGTACATATACACACGGAACTGTCGTCGGCAGACCAACTGCATTCACTAGATCGGGTTGAACGGTGTGGTCCTTATTCGGTAAAAGTTCTACGTGGCTTCTGTTTTCTCAATAGAATTTCTGGAATAAAAGATGTAAGAGAATCGTGCTATTGGTTTATTTTACTGTGTCATGAACTAATGTAATAGTCGACTAAGTCCGACATTCGCACTCGTGTAAAGTAAACGTGCGTATGCAATGTATAGGAGAGCACAAAGCCGTGTTCTTCAAATTTTCAAATTGCTGAGAAGTAGAAGTCATTAAAAAAGTTTCTTCTTTAATTTGTTATTAAAAGCGAATGTGCAATATCCCGTATAATATATTTCAAAACCACATTTCTATCACGTAACCTATTCTGCCAGACTAACAGAAATCTGTTTGCCAAAAATTGTTTTACTCCATGTATTAAATTGCTGACGCTTTTTCATTATTTAAAGATTTTGTACTTTCTGGTCAAAAGTCTGAATCTTATGCCCATAGTATGTATCATTTATGTACTTTTAGAAAGAAATAAGTAATCAAGATCACGCTGTTAGAAGTTTTACAAATAATTATATGAAAATTCGCCGTTTTTATAAAAAGTTTGCCTAAATTTCTGACTAATTATTGTTTTGAACATATGGAAAATGGTCTACATAATTATTTTACCGCAGTTAAATGCCTGTGTACATTTGAACATAGTTTGTATGTTTAAGCTGTATTTACTCATAGTTGATAGTAAATCAAAGGGAGAATACTCAATATAATTTAATTTTAAATAAAGATTCTCTTCCCTTAAATGTACTCAATACTATCATATATTTGAAAAAGGCTTGAAAGTTTGTTTCTTTTTGATTAGTGTATGAAAAATGTTTAATTTTGACGCAGTAGTACTATATTTGTAAAACGTAGAGCATACTTGTAACTGCACGTTGGAACTTTAGTTTAATATACAATTTGCATGCACTTAATCATTTTGTTCTCTAACAGAAATACCTACAACCTCATATACACCTACTGTATACTGAACGTCCCGTTAAAACAAACAAATAGTATACAACAGTCCTGCCATTGAAATTGACTGTAAGTACTTAACTTTACCTTGAAATCATCTTTTTTTTTCTTTTCACTCAACATTACAATGTTCGGCACACAGTTCATAGTACGCACGGTACATACGTGGTTACCCGGTATGGTTGTCCCACAGACTGTTCACCTAGGGACGGCGAATGGAGACTTTGCATTACCTGACCATCCTCCTTAATGGCTCAGATAGGTTATACAAATACCTTATGCCGTCTCCCAGTGTCCTTGCGCTTTCAGCATATACCATACACTGCACCTATACTCTACTCTCCGGTCTCAGGAACCTACCTCTGTTTATTGTTAATACTTGTTTCTGGGGACATTCATCCTAACCCCGGCCCTTCGTCTTCGTCCAGCAACTCTGACACCTTATCTTCTGAATCATCTATCTACCAGAAACTCACAGAATGTGGTCTTTCCGTAATGCACTTGAATATTCAGAGTTTACGCCCCAAGCTAGACCTGTTACAAATTGAAGCCCAGTCATACGATATTCTTGTGTTTACCGAAACATGGCTCTCTCCAGGCATTCCGAGTGAGGACCTCAGAATCTTGAATTTTAATCTCCCTTATCGATGTGACAGACGTGGTAAGGCTGGTGGCGGCGTTTGTATTTATGTCCGCGACGGTCTTCTTGCCAATGTTCGCTCTGACCTGTCTATTATTGGTCTTGAAGGCATTTGGGTAGATTTAACAATAAATTGTAAGAAGCACCTTGTTGGTGGCATATATCGCCTTCCAGATGCAAATAACGATTACTGGCAGCTGTTGGAACAGAGTATAGACCAGGCGTTCTCTGCAAACTGTGAAAACGTTATCTTAACAGGAGACTTCAACATCAATATGCAATATTCCTCCTCAAACAAACCTGGCAGGTTAATGTCTTCCTATAACACCCAACAGCTTATCAAATCACCTACTCATTATACTGAACACTCCTCCTCGCTGATTGACCTCATATTTACTAAGGCTAATCAACACGTTATTTCCAGAATTGTATCTGACCCTTTCATTCCAAACTTGGTTCGTTTTCACTGTCCTGTTGTTGTAGTCTTAAAACTTAGTAAACCAAAACCCTACAGCTTCAAAAGGCGTATCTGGCTATATGATAGGGGTGATTACGATGCATACGTAAATAAACTAAATTCGGTTGACTGGGAGTCTATCTTATCTAATCCTAATCCTGATCTAGTTGCTCAATCTTTCACTGACACAATACTTTCTAAAGCGTCCGAGGTAATTCCTAACAAAACTGTTACTATAAGGCCCACAGATGTTCCTTGGATGAACAATAACATACGAAAACTCATACGTAAACGCAACAAGATTCACAAAAAAAAGCTAAACAACAGAACACGGAAACAATCTGGGCAAAATTTAGAAAAATCAGAAATGACGTCACTAAAGCCATAAGACAATACAAACAAGATTATCAAAATAAACTTATCGAAAGAATTAACTCAGACAACATATGTGCAAAAGACTGGTTCAAAATATGCAAGCAACTTACCACAAAACAAATATCAAACAGTCTACCTCCACTTAACCACAACAGTCAAGAAGCAACATCAGATCAAGATAAGGTAGAACTTCTTAAAAACTACTTCTGCTCACAATCCAAGCTTGATGATAAAGATGCCTCTCTTCCACCAGTTCCCGACACAGTGGAACCAGTCCTTTCAAGCATCAACATAACTCCTGAAGATGTCGCCGATGCAATCTCGTCTATGGATCCCTCCAAGGCTTCTGGTCCAGACCTAGTCAGTCCTAGACATCTTCGCGAAGGTGCACCTGCTTTGGCGCAGCCTCTGGCAACATTCTTTAATACACTCCTTCGTTCTTCAAACTTTCCGTCACAGTGGAAACTTGCTAACGTTACTCCGATCTTTAAGAAGTCCGACCCCTCTTTACCATCAAACTACCGACCGATCTCACTCCTCAGCTGTATCGGGAAACTGATGGAACGCTGCGTACATATATATATTTACAACCACTTAATCATGCACAATCTCTTAACACCAAACCAGTCAGGCTTTGTGAAAGGCGACTCCACAATCAACCAACTATCTTATCTTTACAGTGACATATGTCGTGCTCTTGATGAAGGTAAAGAAGTTCGTGCTGTGTTTTGTGACATATCTAAAGCGTTTGACAGGGTTTGGCACCGCGGTCTTCTTTACAAATTGTCCCGTCTTGGCGTGAGAGGTTCATTACTCCAATGGTTTTCTTCTTATCTTTCCTCTAGGAGCCAGCGGGTCCAATATAGAAATTTCTCTTCTTCGTGGTCTCATGTCTCAGCTGGCGTTCCTCAAGGCTCTATACTAGGTCCTTTGCTCTTTCTTGTATATATTAACGACATTGTTCAGGAAATCGGCTGTAAAATTAAGCTTTTCGCTGATGACACGAGTCTTTATATTGTTGTCGACACTCCGGAATCTGCTGCAACAAAACTAAACAAAGACCTCGACACTATCTTCGCTTGGTCAAAATCCTGGCTTGTGTCCTTTAATCCTGACAAAACGGAATCCATGATCTTTTCAAGAAAGACGACAAACCCCAATCATCCAGACTTGTTTTTTAATAACACCTTGATCCCCGAAGTTCAAGCACACAGGCATCTAGGAATTACTCTGTCTCACGATGCACGTTGGAACGCTCACATTTCAGCGACACTCGACAGAGCGTGGTCAAGAATTGGCATGCTTCGGTCGCTGAAATACCTTCTGAACCGATCATGTTTAGAGCGTATGTATATCTCTTTTATCCGTCCTCTTCTAGAGTACGCTGACGTTGTCTGGGACAACTGCTCGAACGATCTAAACAAGGAAGTTGAGTCCGTTCAAAACGAAGCAGCCAGGATCGTTGCCGGGGCAACTAAATTATGTAATCTTCAAAAACTAATCCAAGACCTCGGTTGGGAAACTCTTGAATCTAGACGGAAAAAAAACATAGACTCATCCTCCTTTTCAAAATGAAAAATAATCTTTGTCCTGATTATCTCTGTAACCTCCTGCCACCAAGCCAACAGCCCCAATACAACCTAAGGCATACCAATGACATAACACCTCTCCGCCCTCGCACAACCCTATACTCTAGTTCATTTCTTCCAAGAACTATCCAGGAATGGAACTCATTATCTGAAGACGTCCGCACAAGCACGACAATAGAAGCATTTAAGGCATCTCTCAACCGTACCTCACGGCGAACCCCCAAATACTACACTCTGGTACCCGTCTTGGACAAATCCTCCACGCTCGACTGCGACTAGGATGCAGTTCTTTAAATCATGACTTGTACAGAAGGTCGATTGTAGAGTCACCGTTGTGCACCTGTGGATCGATCGAAACTGTTAGCCATTATTTACTTACCTGCAGTAACTATATACATTTACGCCAACAGTTTCTTTCAGATATCCCATACCCGCGGACTCTTAATAACCTCTTGTTCGGGAACGAGCACCTATCACTTAACGAAAACACCCTTCTCTTCGTCAAAGTACAAAAATTCATCTTATCAACAAAGCGCTTTGATATGTAATTTTAATCAGTCTTTGTTGTCATCGACGACCTGCCCAGTGACCATCGCTTGTAACCGTGTGCTGAATTTAGTGTGTCCATGTTTTTTTGTTTTTTTTTATCCGTGCACTCTTGTTGATCTCTTTTTCAAAATTTTAATGCCTACTTACCGAAAAAACTCACTTTTTGTTACCTAATAATAGGCATATATTGTCGTAGTATTTCATCTTTTTCAAATCCTACCATCAAAAGTTTCTCTTTAGTACTTCATCTGCATATGTTACACGGCCATGTTGCTAACGCATCTTTGTACTTGCGTAAATATTTCTTAATGGAGAAGAATTCATATAAGTTTTTGTAAACTTGTTTTCTAATCCATTCATGTACAAATTCATGTATATTGTTATATGTGCAGTTTTCTAAATAAATACTGCTTAAACTAAATTTCTGACGATATCTAATTATCGTTATAGAATTCAAACTGTCTCAAACGATGTTGAAAAAATCAAGCGATAATATTTAAAAAAAATGAATGCACTACGCGCGTTTTTGTGTACGCTGTAGATTAGAAATTACAACAGGTCACACGTGCTCGTGGAATAGTAAATTACCGTCATAACGTTTTTATAGCTTTACGATTCACGTGTAAATTCCAGTCAATCAAGGAAATCTACTGAACCATCTCAAAGTTTGTTGACGTATTTCGATGTAATTTCTGAATTTTGTTAAAGTTACGACGTAAAACCGCTCGCCCGGTCGATCGAGTATACAGCGAGGTCCACTCGTCCTATCCGGACTTAAACTCGCGTTTAGAGCACGTAAATGCTTATAAATGATTAATGTATGATCAAAATCATGATCGTATGATATTCGTATGATCAAAATTATTTTCGATCATAAATGCAACTATACGCCGACACGACACTATGCGACATTTCGATCTTTTGCCGCAACGATCAGTTGTCGGTTCGGCGTTTTGTCGTGTCGATGTTTTGTCTGTCGATGTTTTGTCATAGACCCGAAATAACATCTACTTTTATTATTTTTGTGATTTTATTTCATTTTATCCAGTAACAGAAACAAAAACTAAATTCGAATTAATGTAAATAAAGTTTGCGTTGTGCTGAAAGGACAACGTTAGTGGTCATGGCAGCGAAATGGAGAAAAAACACTGTCGGAAATATCGCCAATTTAATCTTTGGAAAATTTTTAACAGACCGTTGTAAAATGACGGGTGGCGCATTCTATAATAAACGAAGAAAACATATTATGCCTTTAAACATATATTTGTTATCGGTAATATGTCATTTGTTACGACATTGACAGAAAGGTATCAGTGTCTGATTCATGGAAGTGTCACATGCGTAGTGAAACATGTTTTATGAGGACTGTGTTCACAAATATGTGATTCAACGTTAAAAAATCCTTAACTGCAATTTTTACACGTCACATGGTTTCTCTGCAAAGACGTTACAAACAAATTGGATGTAACTGTTGTGCACTTGGAATTGTACCTATTTTTCAGTCGAATCTTCCCATCGCCAAAGCCAGTTTGCATCTCAAACAACTTTTTTAGGTTGCTAAACATGTCATAATGTTGAGCTTGTGGGTAAATGATTGCAGAGATATCCCATTTTCCGCATTTGAAATACTTTTGACAAGATTAGTGTGGGACTTTTGTCAAAATTCGACTTATACTTTAATCAAAACACAAGCAAGACTTGTTTAAACGTGGTAAATTTATATTTCATATGCTTTTTCTGAATAGTTTCGGTCTTATTATTCATAACAATCACCAGTATTAAAAATCGTATGTCCGACATGTATCACAAAGTGGTAGTTTTCGCGTTATTTCCATATTTAATAAGTTTTTTAAAACCTTTCTTGCCGAGACAAGCACCGCACGACATCCTTATCTATCCTTAGCATGCGCAGAATCAGCTTATTTTTCCAAAGGGGGTCCGACCCCCCCCCCCCCCCACCCCCACCCCCGACGCCCTCACTCCCGGAATATTTTGAAATTTAGCGCTTCATTTTCTGCATTCGGGGAGATTTTAGGAGCATTTAAGAACATCTTTCCACTGTAATTGCATACACAATATACCCCTTATTTTTACAGTTTTATGTGCTAACCTGTTAAATTTGGTTTCGTTTAGGTAATTAATATAAATATGAATTCTGTCGAGGTCGAATGAAGCAGCAGCCACATATACTTTAAATGCGATCCTAATATTGCCTTTTTCGAGAAATAAATTCTTTCCTTCTCTTTTTTCCCTTTTTAAGGATTTCCAGAGGTGGTCCGGACCCCCAATTCCTCCTCTGGATCCGCGCATGCTTAGTGCTATGGAACTGCTTGAAATTTAAGAATGAATCGGGACTATTGTTCGAGGAATCGCCAGTCTTTTCGGCGTCATGACATACATGTATTTTGTAAAGTCAAGATGCTTTTGACGGAAAATAATTTTTTCAAAATTGTATTTTGTTGAAACAGTGACTTATACATTATCTACAATAACGCCATTCTGCTTTCTATTATTGAGAACGACACACTTTCTGAATGTCTCGTAAAACAAGAGCTAGTTTATACGTGTTTTGGCGGGAAAGTTTAACGTGCTGTCCATGATGTGCATATGTTGACGTTACATTTTCTTGTAAATAGAAATGTTGAACTTTCATACTGCATTTGAACAAATATCTTAAATTAGAAACCAATAGATAAAACAAACAACTAATTTTTTATTTGCCTACACGCTTGTCATTGTAGGAGTAAAGGACAGCTGGCGACTGTGACGTATATACTGCGGCAATATCAAACCATCGGTTTTCTGTTTGAAGTTGTTCACAGTGAAACGCGGCGAATTTGTCAAACGGGAAAGATCTTCTTAACGGGTAGTATTTATCGCCCACCTAATACCCCTGTAGAATTTTGGAATAGATTTAAGGTATAAGATCACTAATAGAGAACCTCCTTTTTGAAGAGTATTCAATTCCTACCATAAACCTACTTTTACTGCAATTCTTAGGGGGCGTAGGTTTAAGCCCTACTGAGACCAAATTTTTTTCTTTTTATTTTCCTTTTTTCTAGTAAGTTTTTACTTCTTTCAAGACTTATTATTGATTTCTTGTACAAAAATGGAAAAAGATGAATCTTATAAGCAATTTCTTGGTGTTGAAAGTGACTTTACTACTTAAACAGAAGGGGTAGAGTTACACATCTTTAAAAATATTGAGTTACATGCGGTGAAAGTTCTCTATTTTGCTTTCACTCTTAGATTATATATTTTGGAAGAAATTTAGGTAGGTTTTACGTCTGCCCTAAGGTTATTTTTAAATAGAGTAAGCAAAATTCAAAACAGAAACACAGCATTCAACCATATTTTTTCAATGTTGAAGTATGAATTCTGTCTCATTAAATCCGTTTACTTGAGGCACCATAGAAAAATGATATTGACATTTTTATTTTGTATTTTTATAATTGTTTACCAATAGTTTGATATTTCTTTTATCAAAATTAATGGTAAAATGAGTTCTCTGCAAACGTTTTGGATAGTGGCTATCACTTTGAAATTTGTCTCTACTTGAGCTTGAGGAGATACCATAAGTCATACAAAATTTATAAAAAAAAACGGCACGGTAAAAGTTGTTTAAAATTGCAAAATAGTGCAAAATACAGTTGCCTTTCAGAATATACCAAGCAAAGGCCATTTTGTAAACATTACTATTAGTGCTCTAATACCTTAACATTTGCATTGAACAAGCGACAGAATTATGCCATAAAATAATAACAGTAGGTGACATTAATGAAGACCAGTTAAACATGAATAATAACAAATATAGAGATGTCTTAACTTTAAATAATATGGAAAATATCATTACTGAGCCTACCAGAATTAGTACATACTCAAGAGCGTTACTGTACCCCATTGGACTTACAAGAAACATATCATATCTTCACTCCGGTACTTTCGAAACCGACAATCATATGAGTGATCATTATGGCACCTACGTATATCTTAAAGTGATTGGCGATACCAACACATCTTACAAAAGACGTGTCTGGAATTATAATAATGCTAATTACGAGTCGTTAAACGAATCCATACGTAACACTGACTGGTCTTTCCTACGCAGTGAAGATATTAATTCGGCTACTTGGAAATTTGCCCAAACGTTTCTAGACTTAGTTAAATCGAATGTCCCTTATAAATATGTAACCGTTCGCCCACGAGACCGACACTGGTATAATTCTGAAATACGTAAAACGTGACCGTTTAAAACGAATAGCGACAAACTCTGGTAAATCATCCGATTGGATACGTTTCAAATAAATACGTAATAAAGTTAACAATATGAAAACACATGCAAAAGAAATTTCTTTAATAACATTGAATTTACGCTAATAATAATAATATTAATTCTAATGATCCTCGCCAATATTGGAAAATCGTTAAAATGCTCGTCAAAGAAAATTCATCAAAATGTGATTTTATCCCTCCTTTATTAAATGAAAATTGCATGTATTCTTTTACAGATATTTAGAATGCTAATACTTTAAACGATTATTTTTCGTCAGTTCGCAAGCGAGTTTACCAACTTTTCATAGAAAAACTGACAAACAACTACAAAATATCACAATAACTGAACAAGATACTATTGATGGCCTGTCTAACCTTAACATAAACAAAGCAAATGGACCGGATGAAATAAGTCATTGCATGTTAAAGGAAACACGTAAAACAGGGTACCATTAACTATTATTTTAATAGGTCAAATCAAGAAAACATATATCCGGTTTTGTGGAAAGGTGCACATGTAATGCCTCTTTTTAAAAAAGGTGATAAAATATTGCATCAAACTACCGTCCTATATCTCTTATAAGTTGCTTGGGTAAAGTCATAGAACGAGTAGTGTTCAAATACATATACAACTTCTTACATGCAAATGACCTTATATATGATAAACAGTCAGGTTTTCTTCCAGGCCATTCGACGGTCTACCAGTTAATTGATATATATAATCAAATTTTGATGGACGAAAATCTACTTGTATTATATTCTGCGACATAAGTAAAACTTTTGATTGGGTATGGCATTCAGGACTCACTTTCAAACTTAGACAATGTAGTATAAACGGAAACATAATAAACTGGATCACTAGTTATCTGAACAATCGAACCCAAAAAGTCTTTATTGGATCTTCCTATTCTTGTGAAACACAAGTAAATGCAGGAGTGCCTCAAGGATCAGTCTTAGGGCTTTTGTTTTTTCTTATTTACGTAAACGACATTACCGAGTCTCTTTTAAGTATATCTCGGCTGTATGCTGACGACAGTTCACTTGCCGTTAGTTCTGACAATGTTGAATATGTAGAAACAATACTAAACCATGATTTACATGATATCAGATTGGGCTCAAAAATGGCTAGTAAATTTTAATCCCTCTAAAACAAAAGTAATGTTTTTACTCTGGCCAAAAACAATATTGCTAGACCCTCCTCACTTTTTGACAATGTTCAGCTCAGCTTTATTCAAACACACAAACATCTTGGAGTTACGTTTTGTGATGATGGCACTTGGCACACACATATTTCAAACATAGCTTCTTCAGCATCTAAAGTATTAGGGACAATGAAATTTTTAAAATTTAAACTTAAAAGAGCAACTCTCAACCAAATTTACATCTCCTAAGGCCAATTTAGAGTATGCTTCTATTATTTGGGATGATTGTACAGAATACGAAAAAGAAATGCTTGAGAAAATCCAATACGATGCTTCTAGAACAATTACCGGTTTAACAAGATCTGTTTCCATAAATAACCTGATAAATGAAACTGGCTGGGTTTCATTATCCGATAGACGTAAATTACAAAAACTAGTTCTTATTTTCAAATATAAAAATGGCGATTTACCGGGCTATTAAAATGAACTTTTACCTGATATGGTTAGTAACACGAATTCGTACAACTTGAGAAATCATCTCGATTACGCAACTGTTGCCCGTCGTCTTGAAATTTATTCCAGATCAGTACTACCATCATTTATTAAGCTTTGGAATGACTCGAAATTCAGAAACTCTCGCCTCATTTAAAAGAAAGCTGTTAAATCAATTTAACCCACCCGTTGTCCCTACATATTTTCTTGTAGGTGACCGCTTCCTGCAAGTGCATCATGCCCGAATTTTTCAGACAGATCGTAAAATATATATATGAAACTAGAATGTGTCTGTAGGACACAGGGCGTGCCCCCACTGGTACATTTGTCACAAATAAGGGGAAATAATTCAAATGTTTGCAGTCTAAATGGGGAATAGCCTCAAGAAACATTTCATGAAAAGGACTCATTATTCTAGGCCACATATCTTTTGGGTTATTAGCAAAACAAACAAACAATTATCTATTTTGGCTATTTCAAAGGCCATAATCCGTAATAAGAGCTACGATTCTCAAGAAGAATGCCAAGTGTGCAAGGTCACATCATGATAAAGACTTAAGCAAGGTTTGCTGAATTTACTTTTTGAGCTAGGTACATAATATGGTGAAAATGTGCATTTTTTACTATTTCAGGGGCCATAAGTTAAAAAATAGGGGGTGAAGCCAGCCAAAAAATAATAGGTGTGCAAGGTTAAAGCATGATAAAGACTCATGCAAGTTTTCATCCATTTATATCATATACTTTTTGAGCTAGGTCCGGCACAAGTTAAAAATGTGCATTTTTGACTATTTCAGGGGCCAACTATGAAAATTGGGGGCGGAGGCAGACAAAAAATAGGAGATGCGCAAGTTCATATCATGATAAAAACTCACGCAAGGTTTAATCAATTTATATTAAATACTTTTGAGCTAGGTGTGTCATAAGGTAAAAATGTGCATTTTTGACTATTTCAGGTTTAATAAATCTATATTAAATACGTTTTGAGCTAGGCGCGTCACAAGGTGAAATTGTGCATTTTTTACTATTTCAGGGCCATAACTCAGGAAATAGGTGGCGCAGCCAGACGAAAAATAGGAGGTGCGCAAGTTCATATCATGATAAAGACTGCATGGTTTCATCAATTTATATGAAATACTTTTTGAGATAGACGCGTCATGAACTTTGGACGGACAGACGCACGGACGAACGCACGGAAAGACCAAATCTATATGCCCCCACCACTCATGGGGGGCACAAAAATTAAATCGCCAGACCTCTATCGCGTGACTAACCCTTAAGAGAGACACAAAGCATATAGGCTATACGAGTAATTTCAGCTTGTTTTTAAGAGATCAGTACATAATATAAAATATCCAAAAATAAGAAGTCCATTTGAATTTACACCCAAAGTCTATTTTGGCGATCCATAAAATTATCATATAAACCTTACGAATTTTTTATCTGTTTTCAATCAAATTACTACAAATATGAATAGAAATTAATGAATTACTTCTACTTTGTATACAAAATTTACCGCGTGTCTTACTCTTAAGAGACCCACATATCATACAGGCAGTACAAGTAATTTCATTTCTATTTCTCAAATAGATCACGACATATATGACATATCCATATAATAATAAATCAGTTTTATTTTACATTCCTGCTCTATCACGTTACTTACGTTTAAGAGACCACAATCATATAGACTTGATCGATTAATTTTACCTCTATTTCAAACAGGTAGGTACATATTTGAATTCTCCCAAAATAAGCCATAGTCATATTTCACATCCCATATCTAACGCGTGACTCACGCAGTAGAGACCCACGTATCATACATAGAAAACTGTAATTTCATTTCTGTTTCTCAAACAGACCACAACATATATGAAATATCTAAAAAAACAACAGTTTTATTTTACATTCCTGCTCTATCACGTTACTTGCGCTTAAGAGACCCACAAATCATATAGACTTTATCGATTAGTTTTACCTTTGTTTTCACAAACAGGTAGGTACATATTTGAATTCTCCCAAAATAATCCATCAGTCATATTTCACATCCCATATCTTATGCGTGGCTCACGCTCTAGAGACCCACATATCATACGGATAATACAGTAATTTCAATTCTGTTTCTCAAACAGACCACATCTTAAATGGAATTTCTAAAAAAAAAAAAATTAGTTTTATTTTACAAAATAACGATCTTGCTCTATCACGTTACTTACGCTTAAGAGACCCGCAAATCATATAGACTTTACCGAGTAATCTTACCTCTGTTTTCAAACAGGTAGATACATATATGAATTCTCCAAAAATAATATATCAGTTCTTATTCACATCCCATAACTTACGCGTGTCTAACGCTCTAGAGATCTACATACCATACAAACTATTCTAACAGTTTCGTTTCGTTTTACTAAACAGTTTGCTACATAAACAATATATCCAAAAATATTCAGATAGGTAAATATTATGAAATACAGCTATATGTACCGTTTAAATAGTACAAGTTACCAAAATATCATAACATTTGAAAACTAAAGTGCCATAACTGCTATGAAAATCAGTATGCTATGATATGGATATAACAACTGGCACTGATTACTTCTATAAGGTTTGGTGTTAATATAAGATTATTGAATAAATACATTTCACATTAGAATCAAAGGCCAAACTGGAACTTGCCCTTGATATGCACAACTACGCTTGGCAAAGATAACTTTTGTTTGGTGTAACTCCTACGACTAACATCGGAGCAGTTGCCCGGAAAAGGTAATATACAACAAAACAAGGGCCATAACTACTTTGAAAAACACTGAACCGAAATATGTCGACAATATGAACAATAAGGCTAGGCATTGATCATTATCTGTAAGGTTTGGGGGAAATCAGCCCATTTATATGAAAGAATGGTCAAAACATCATTATATTTGATAAAGTAAGGGTGTTAAGTCTGCTAAAAATCATTACACCAAAAAATTCTGACACTATGCACAATGCTGCTTTGTTCTGATCTCTACTGTAAGGTTTACCGAAAATAGTCCCAATAATATAAGAGAAGTTACCAAAACACAAAACTTGATGGATAAAGGGTCATAACTCCAATAAAAAATCATCAATCTGGAAAATACCTAAAAAGTTTACAACAAGGTTTGGCAATGGTCACTCTTATGAAGTTTGGTGTAAAACCGTTCAATGGCATGGGAACAGATGCGTAGATAAACTTTGTTACATAGAAACAGACGGGCAGATAAACAGACAGACAGACGGACAGAACTACTTTCCCTCACTACATCTGACAGACACAATTTGGTGTAGGGAGATGGTGTATAGGTTAGAATTGGCAGTATGAAAAATGCCAGTACCAGGAGCATTATGAGGACTAATTGAAATAGCCTTATTCATCGGTTAGGCAAGGTAACAATGTACAAAGTGGAAATAAATAGTGCAATGTCCGGGTTTAAGACTGTTAAATGAATGAAACAACTTTAAACGTTAGCTATTCGTTGTCTGACCTTAACAATAGGCGCTCAGTTACACGTATGAAAAGGTATAAAATAGATATGCTGATAGTGAATGCTCAAGCTTCCAAAGTGGAAGTTTATCAAGGATGTTTACATGTTCTTTCATGGCGGATCAAAGACTGCCGCCATGAATATGCTTTACCGCAATCGCATATCAGTGTCTTTGGACCATGTTTTTCCTGTGTATGATCATTCAAACCTGCTTTACAGTTAAATATGGCCCCGCATGTGTGACACGTAAATTGTTTTTCTCGATGCGATGTTTCTATGTGCCGGTTAAGACTTGTTTTATAGCCGAACGACTTATTACACACATTACATGTATAAGGTCTTGTACCTGTGTGTTTGTTGACGTGTCCTAGATAGTAAAGCTTCTCAAAAAACTGTTGTCAACATAATTCGCATTTGTAATTCAAATCCTTGGAATGCATTGTTAGAACGTGTCTTCGGAGCATACATCTGTTGTTAAAATGTTTACTGTAAAAATTCACATAACAGTTTTAAACCTTCGTGAATAGATCATTTGTGTTGCCTGAGGTCGTATACGTCTGAAAAGGACTTTTGACATTTGCTGCATTTCACAACTACTTTGTTATGTACACGTTTGTGTCTATATAGATTTCCCCTACACACTGTAGAATATTTGCACATTGAACAATGGAACAATTTTCTTATTACGTTAGGCCTAGGATGTAGGGCAGTACTCTCCGTTGAAGACTTCTTCAAGTGAAATTCGGTTTTCAAGTGTGGTGTACTTGCATTCAACGGTGTAAATAATTGCAAAGTACTAGTCTCAACACATATTTCCTGTTCTACGCACACATTTTCATCTTCTTCAAATGAAATTTCCATCGTTGATAGTTCGTCACGCTGTAAGTGAGAAACAGTAACACGGTTTTAGTTTTCGATTAGATGTTGCAACAGTCGTGATGGGTTTGCATCAATATAAAATATGGGCATTTGTATCTAAAACAACCGGAATATGACAAGAATTTTAGATACATAAGTCGGGTCAAGAATATGTTTACATATGACAATATTTAACTGACTGTGCATATATGTAATTTCTTGTAAATGTGAAATGCAAATACCTTGCTAAATATTACTTTCGGTTTCAATTTAAGCAGGTTTTATAGAGTAATGTATACGCTATGTAGTCTAAAATCATACATTTGTTTCAAATTGAATATTAAATCAGTCTTACCTGAAAAAACACTAATCCTTCGCAAAACACGCAAAATCAGAACACTTTTCTGTATGAATCACGTGTATAAGCGGGGTCACGAGATTCGTGTTTCGGTGTTATTTTGCAACACGACATCGATGAGACTTGACTTACGTTTGAACGTAGTTCTCACGGAGTGCGTATAGGATTTACAAATGCGAATCAACAATACGTTGTTGCGGTTTTTAGTTAGTTTAAAGGATACTTTTTTCTAAATTTTTAAATTAAACTGGCTGATAATAACCGTTTAGATGTTTTGTGTGTAAGGCGGTATCTTTATGAATGACATTGGTAAGAAGTAACTTCGGTAAACAACATTAAACATTTTGTTACATTTTACTTTATCTAACCTTTTTGGAACTTTCGACAAATTTGATCGGAAAGAAGCGAAAACAAAACAACAATGACTCCACCCAGACATGTTTAAAATGTAACCTTCGAGCTTTGAATTAAGGGTCCCTCATATATTATATCACATACGATTTGAAACACATTCAAGCATGTTTCAGGAATCGACTCGTTTCGCCGGACCTACTAAAGTGCTTTAATAGACATTTACGAATTAAGTCTACGTTGACTGTGAACACCTAAGACGATCGATTTTTCAAGGGGACCGTCTCAACATGATAATTTTAATTTATGTGTGGTAGGAAAGCATTCCAATAATGATGGTAAGGTCTGGCTTATTATGTTACCGCACAGGATAAGATTTGGATTTGTCTGTCCGTCTGTCTGTTCGCCAGAGAGGTGTTTTGTTATGCATATCGCAAAAAGTATTTGATCTAGCGTCATAACACTTTCCCGAAAGGTTCTTCAATATTATAAGTTGCGCATCTGCGACAAAGTTGAAAAGATGAGCTTATCTGTTCGCAATGTATCCGTATTCCATCGTCGTCGTCGTCCGAAATGAAAATAAATCTTAACTGGGTTAGCTGGGATCAAAATGTAGGTCAGCAGGTAAAACATTGTGAAAACTGTAGAAAACGTAATATCTTGCGTCTCCATTCCTTTGTTGTTATTATACGCCCGAAGGAACGTATTTTGGTGTTCGTCTGACCGTCTGTCTGTCTTTGTGTCCGTCTTAGGGGTCAAAGGTCATATAACTTTGTTTCGAGTGCGATGTGTAACTCTTAAACTGCTTGAAGGATTTAAAAAAACTTGGCACAAATGTTCATCACATTGAGACGACGTGCAGAGCACATAGCTCGCTTCAAGGTAAAGGTCACACTTAGAGGTTAAAGGTCACATGACTTTGTTTTGTGTTTATGTTGCTTTGCATTGCGGTGCTCTTGTTTTTATTTGGCAGATTCTTTTTTTTTTGTTCACTTACAATATTTTTTATTGAATTACTTCCCTTTTATGTTACTAGAAATAGGTTATTTTGTAACTTTTTTATTATTAGCCGTAGGTAAAAACCGAGACCACTTTTCTTTGGTACAACATGGATGGTACCTGCAAAGTTAAGGTGTATTTTGACACATTTGTACCTGTTAATAATTTTAGTGGACTAAGAGTTTTCGGGGAATTTCTTCCCTTTGTTGTCATTTTCCTTAGGACTTCAACAGTAAAGTTCTTTAAATTTTGCTCCCATCCTCTGATATTTGACTTTTTCAAAACCTTTGGGGGCCTCCGTGGCCGAGTGGTTACGGTTGCTGACTTCAAATCACTTGCCCCTCATCGATGTGGGTTCGAGCCTCACTCGGGGCGTTGAATTCTTCATGTGAGGAAGCCATCCAGCTGGCTTACGGAAGGTCGGTGGTTCTACCCAGGTGCCCGCTCGTGATGAAATAATGCACGGAGGGGCACCTGGGGTCTTCCTCCACCATTAAAGCTGGAAAGTCGCCATATGACCTATCATGTGTCGGTGCGACGTTAAATAAAAAAAAATGTTTACCGAAAATTCTAAGTTAAAAAGGGACATAACTCTGTCAAAATTAAAATCACAGTTATGAGGATTGTTTTTCTTGGTGTAGACTTCGATAGTGAATAACTATTTTAAGTTTAAAGTCAATAGCTTTGATAGTAACAGAGACATTTGACTTTATCAAAAACTTTAACCAAAAATTCTAATTTAAAAGGGGGCATTATTCTGTCAAAATTCAAATCAGATTTATAGGGATTGTTTCTCCCGGTGTAGACTTTGAAAGTAAATAAGTATTTTAAGTTTCATGTCAATAGCTTTTGTAGTAACAGATATATTTGACTTTATCAAGAACTTTAACCAAAAATTCTAAGTTAAAAAGGGGCATAATCCTGTCAAAATTCAAATCAGAGTTATAGAGATTATTTCTTCTGGTGTAGACGTTTATGGTTAATAAGTATTTTAAGTTTCAAGTCAATAGCTTTGATAGTAACAGAGATATTTGACTTTATCAAAAAATTTAACCAAAAATTCTAAGTTAAAAAGGGGCATAATTCTATTAAAATTCAAATCGGAGTAACGCAGATTGTTTTTCCTGGTGTGGACTTCGATAATAAATAATTATTTTAAGTTTCAAGTCAATAGCTTTGATAGTAACAGAGATATTTGACTTTATCAAAAACTTTAACCATAAATTCTAAGTTAAAAGGGGCATAATTCTATCAAAATTCAATCAGATTTATGGGGATTATTTTTCCTGGTGTAGACTTCGATAGTAAATAACTATTTTAAGTTTCAAGTCAATAGCTTTGATAGTAACAGAGATATTTGACTTTATCAAAAACTATAAGCAAAAATGCTAAATTAGAAAGGGGCATAATTCTGTAAAAATTCAATCAGAGTTATGGGGATTGTTCTTCCTTGTGTAGACTTTGATAGTAAATAAGTATTTTAAGTTTCAAGTCAATAGCTTTGACAGCAACATAGATATTTGACTTTATCAAAAATTTTAACCAACGGAGACGCCGACGCCGGAGCGAATGCAATAGCTCTACTTTTTCTTCGAAAAGTCGAGCTAAAAACAGGCACATCCAAATTTTATATCATATATACATTTATATTATATAGTGATGATATAATAACTCAAACCCTATTGCCGTTATAAACTCTTTTTCATATCGCGCATAATATAATTAAACTATGTTGAGACGGTCCCCTTGAAAAATCTATCGCCATAGGTGTCCACAGTCCACGTAGACTTAATCCGTAAATGTCTAATAGGATGTGGTGGATTGCAGGGTATAGAGGATAGGTTGAAACATTTTATATTTAGACTTTAATCATTGTGTTATTTTCGTATCACTCTTTACTGGCATGCAGATAGAAAGTCTGACATACATTTTTTCATGTTTGCTTGTTGCATTATTTTTCGTATACTATTGAATGTAAATTGAAGCCATCACTAAATCAGTATGTATATAAAAACATCAATAAATGAAAAGTATTTGACAGAAATTTAAAAAGCTGAATGTTTTAAAAAAAAAAAAAACAGAACTATCCGCTATACCCTATTGCCCTCAATCTGACTAAAGTACTTGATCTTCTAAACGAAGATCTGAGACTGACCCATTCACATTCGTCTTTTGTATATTTTGGATTTCCAGAATTGCTATTTTTATTTTATCCAATCAGACGACTTGTTCGAATGTCCAAGAGTAAGAAAAATGTGCAGTCATTCCAGGGCTCGAACCCGGGACCCTCCGCTTACAAAGCAGGTTACCTACCGACTGAGCTAGCCGGCTATCTGTTACATTACGACATAAGAATTGTAAATATCAAAAGTCAAGGCTACAGGTAGATTTGCAAGATGTTGTAAGTTAGGCTCTGATTGGCTAGCGAAAGGGTCGTCAGAACGAGGCTATGAACAGGTCGTTCTCAGATCGTAGCGTAATAGGAGATGTACTTTATTCAGATTGCTATTGCTCTGTACGATTGATTAGTCTGGATGGAAACGGCACAATCACTATAGCAACGTAATCAAATAAGAATAAATAAAACAAAAACAACCCTTATCATTATTAAAATCCCATGTGAAAGGAACATTAACGTGTCCAGTGTTACCTCCGCTGTCGCCAAAACGTCCGTGGGCAGCTTTTTTATTCAGTTTTAAAATACATTTTGCTATGTGACAGTTAGCTATGATGGTTGGTCCGATTAGGATACCATGATTCACTGACAATAGACAGGTTAAAATATACAGTCTATACTTCATATATAAGTATATCGATGCTCAAATTCCCGGTTTCTGTAATGGCGATGGTGTGCATCTCCTCGACGTAGGACTTAAAATGTGTTTTGAGTAGCTTTGCGAAATATATGCTTTTGAATATTTGAAAATCGTAAGAATTTTGGGGAAATAAAATTTTTAAAGAAAGAAGCGGACTAAAAATTTTTAATTTGTGGCGGTAAATTCTTACGCATAGGGGCGGCCAGGATTTCACATAATACATACATTTGTTTTACCCACTATAAATTTAATTTGCCTAGAGTGTCGTCTGTAGATGGATAACAGTTTATAGGGTTGAAAAAAATATTTTCTGGGTTCTAAAATTATCTTTGGGTTAAATGAGCTTTAAAGTACTTGCTAGATAGCTTTGACTAAAGCGGTCTTTAATAGCTCCAATTTGTTAAGCCATTCTGTAGTAAAGCAGTATAGTTTTATGTTGCACTGGTGGTTGGATTAATAGGTACTGCGGTGTACCTTGCGGATATATCAATCGCCGAGCGGCGGCGAAAGTAGCACAAGTAGTGCTTTGCTGTTCTATCTAGCACCGTGTCAATGAGTAGCAAAGCAGTATAGCAGCATGATTGCTCTGGTGGTTGGAAAAACAGGTAAGGTGGCGGCGAGAATAGCACTAGCAATGCTTTGCATCTGGCGGTGTTTATGTGGTGCATATTTATTACAGATGACGCCGAACGGTTTTATTAGTGCAACAGGGTGGGGGGCATCCCGGGGTTTCTTGTAAAGGCCGCTCTTGGTCGCTCCTTTGCGTATGTTCCATAGTTATAATCTATGGATCGATCAAACTTCATTAGTGTCGTCTGATGAGGTTTATCACGTCCGTCATGACCATATCCGCCATTCATATTCTCAATTATAATGTTGGAAATATTTTTAAATGTAAACTTGATGGAGTTATGTATATGCGGCAGTGCAAATCGTCAACAGAAATACAAAAAGTGTACAAACTATCACATGTCGTTGTTGTCATTGGTATTTATCAATTGTGTCCTAGAATAAATAAACAGCATCATCAGATCTCTACTTTGCTGACTGCTGGATTTATGCCTGCTGCTGACAAAGCGCCTGACCTAGTTCTGCCCCAGTGCCAAGATTGTCACGTCACTCTCATGTCAATAGCTGGTGACCTGTAACGGCTGAGTCACAGAGTCAGAATTGTGTACACAATTCAGATATGGCATTCAATTTAAATACTTTCCAAGCATCACTGTTTCAATCAGTGTTTCATGATTCAGCAATATATGGCGGAACATTTAACATAAAAATATAAATCTGTGCATAAACATTCCGACTTTTGGTCACCGACAATAAACATGGCGGCCGCACTTGAACCTAACATTACAGTTGATATTAAAGTTCCGTATTTTACAAAAGTTGAATCGATAATCGGTTAGACGGTTAGTATTGATCAATGTTATGATGAAAAGGCATTTTCTTCGCGGAAAGATATTGGGCGGGGCATATACACTGTGGCCATACCACGTGACCAACGAGGGCCGTCTTTTTATAGAGATATTTACGTTGCTTGTTTTGTTGGGAATCCTTTTATTTCGTCAGAAAGAGCAACCGCGCATTCTGACCGGGTGAAAAACTATGACGTACCGTTTGGGTCAAAAGTCTGAAATCGCTCGAGCGATACCATAATACACGGTTAGCGTGTAAATTTACACGCTTACCGTGTTAATTTACACGCTTACCGTGTATTTCAATCGGTAGATCTATAGAAGTACACGCTCACCGTGTATTTTTACGCGTTTACCGGGTAAAATATACGCTTAGCGTACAAATTTATACGCTTAGCGCATATTGCTCGCTTGAGTTACACTTTTAAATAAATTAGCCAATCAAAATACATGTTACAAAGGAAGAGATTTATAAAGTTTATGATTGAATTATTACTTTTAAGGAAATATACATAATATTTTCAGTATATTACGAATTGTTCTGCCACTGTAAAGATGATTTCAGTCAAGTAGTTTATTCTACAGTATATATGCTTTGATTAAAGACATGTATATTTTTTTATCATATCTTACCTGAAAAGCCTGCTTTATTCTTATTTTCGTCAGAAAAGAACAAGCATTTCCAGTCTAATTCCACACATCATACACATATAAAACTTGTACTTCACATTTTAAAATGTCATTTGTTATTATATATCTATTTTTTCTACAACTTCAAATAATATATATATAAATAATAATAGTATTTATAGCTTAGTTCCAATTCTTCATAAAATTTGAAAAATCTGGACAGACTGGACAAAAGTACCAAACTTTGCACAGAGGTAGTTTGGACCAATACAAGACTTTTGGCTGTAAGGGCCAAGGTCACAGCTGTTTGGAATTCTATTTTTAGAACATTCAAAATGGCCGCCATTGAAACAAATAGCTGTTTTAGTAAAAGTTAGTTTTTACCTTGTTCTTGGTACATATTTATTTGTAAACTAGTTCATACCTACTCTTAGAGTTAAGTGATACATTTGCAGGAAGTGATGTCAATTTTCACGTCCGTTTGTCTGTAAATCGTCTGTCTGTACGTCAAAAATGCCGTTAATAAACAGTATCCTTGTGGTTATAACTATAAGATGAGCCCCGTAATGTGCAGCTTAACGTTAATTATGTATTTGTGCAGCTGAAAAAAATAATGTTTGACCAACTTTTGGGTGAAGCATGTTATTATTTGTTCCGTCTGTCTGTCCGTCCGTCCGTCGCAAAATTCGTATATCTCAGAACAGCTGTTTTGAGGTTTTTTTAAGATGTTTGACATTTTTTATTCTATAAATTGTTAAATGCCTATTGCTTTTTGTAATATTCAAGTGACTGTTCCTGAAATACCCTGTTAAAAATGCAAAAAAATGTATAAAAACGATTTGTTTTAAATGCTTAAAGGGCCATAATGGCTTTGTTTATTATGTGACTGCCGCATGTGCTGTTATGAACATAAAATATAGTAATAACTTGTTAAATCTTATTTTTGATACTTTTTTATAACATATTTTTCAAAGGTATTTAAAGTATAATTCACAAAGTATAAAGTATTACTGCGTCCATTCTTTTTTATTACCTCCCTTTTATGTAAAAGGATAAATACATGTGCAGTACTGAAAGAAGTGCTTTTCCAACCGTGTAATTATGCATATTCTCTCTTTTGAGAGTTGCCGTATCGGGTTTTAACATGATGGAATTTTAACACAGTGCTGTTCACCTAAACAGACGTGACAAAATATCTTATTGAAAAGTGCTTTAGGCATGTTGAACAAGTGTTAAAGATGATTGAGGGGAACATTTTCTTAATCTCTATTCAAAATCATGTTTGATACATGTACCTATTTCTTAATGTCTTGTATAGAGAGCACCATTTGCTACATGTACCTATATTATCTAAAACAAATGTGTTATCTTATGGCAAAGATTTTAATGGTCAGATTGCGTTATATTTTATCTATGTGTCAACGGGGCTGTTGCATTCTAGGGGTTATTTCAAGGTTAGAGAGTTAGATGTAAGGTCATTTCATAGCATTATTAACTGCAAATTGCTTTATTAATCAATGTAATGATAATAATTGTATAACAGCTTATGCATTTTACATGTGTGGAAAGAATGCTATGCTTATAAATGAATCATGGATATATCAATCATTAATTTAAGTATATCTGAAATAAATTAACTAATTGCCCGAACAATGCCATTTTAAGCCAATATGATGAAAACATACTAAATTAACATTAAAGATAAAGGGAAAATAGTGTCTCCAATTTCTTTCATTGCTGGTGTAAATAGTGTATGCTGTTTTCAATCTATTAAAACATGTTGTCGTCGTTTAAGAAGGAATTGAGGTCATTGATCTAAGTGGGACATTTCTAAGTATTTAAAAGGCAATACATGTACGCTGCAATCAAGACTGTGACTGTTTCATTATGCTTTAAAATTTTGTTGCATAGTATTTCCATTTATTCATAAGGAATATGTCATAAAGGTGCATATACTTCTGATGATATAATTTGTAGTGAAATAGCATAATCATTTGGGAGCTTTTAGTTATAAATGTCATCATTCTATATCTATCTATTTCCCCTTTTGGCTTTTAATCACCATACAGAAGAGAATATCTGTATAAAAGTAGAGGCTTTTTAAAATAAAACTTAGTCATTATGTTAAAAAAATTCATGTGCATACATCTATTCCATCTCTTGTCTATATGAATAACTATAGCTTTTTAGTTTATACTAATTTATTTTTAAGCTCAATCTTGATGAAAGCTAAAAGCTTATCTGAACCACACTCGAATCCTTTTCCTGGAAAATCGAGTACTGGTGTCATTTGAGAAGGCTTGGTTATGATCCAAGTCGGTATCAAACTCTGGGTTGAGTGGCCGACACCTTAAACTCTGGACAACCGCTTCCTTTACCTATTGTTTCTTGACGAGTGACTTATCCCAGAAAAAAATGTTGTAGTACCAGAAGGCTCTGGCATGATATGTGACCGGGATAAACATGAAAAGTGTCACACCAGAAGACTTCGGTTTGATAATTTGAACAGGAAAAATGTCCTATGTGGCCAAAGTTTTCAGCTGCAAGTAATGTTAAATTTGTTTGAGATAACTATTTGTTCATGCAAAAAAAACGAAGTAAGGGTGCATATAAATCATGTAAACACCTCTAAATGATACATTATAACAATAAACCAGTAAATAAAGACATAATCATCAAATAAACGTTTTAACTTTCCATTACAATAAAGCTTTTCAAGATACATGCAAATAAATATGACCATATTGATACTTAACTATATCAAAATAAAACTATTTCAATATAGAGATTTTATATAAATATATGTAATATGTGTTCTATTATGGAAATTACAACGCTTATCACAAAGCTTATTTAGTCCCCGTATGACCTAGAGTTGTGTTATTGCGATGCTAAAACTACCAAAAACAAAAGAACAAAGCTTATTATTTGATACATGTATATCATGCAAAAGAACCATAAATGAACATGAACCATGTCTCCCAATATAGCTTTATTTCAATAAAAGGATGAATGGAACTGGCATCTGCATGCCACCTGAGGCCCTAGCGGACATGAAATGCTGCCTTTATATCGTTTGATCTACAATGTACAACAGTAATATAAAACTGATGTTGCGTTCCACATGTGGTCTCATTATGATTACAAATACAGAGCGGGCACGATTTTGCGATAGACAGACAGACAGACAGACAGACGAACGAAACAAAATGGACCATATCTTCTACAAAAATTTAGTCGTTACACATATTTATCACCTCTAGATCAATCGAGATCAAGCAGCGCATCACAGGATTATGGTGCATGCACGTAAAAGCGTATGGTTTTAAAAAGAAGACATTTTTAACGTACGTACGGACGAATATACAGACAGACCGTTATGTAGCATGACCTAACTTTATGCAAATATATCACTTGACCCTAACAGTAAGTATGAATTAGTTTACACATAAATATGTATCAAGAATAAGATAAAAATTAACTTTACTAAAATTGCTATTTGTTTTAATGGCGGCCATTTTGAATGTTAAAAATAGAATTCCAAAGAGCTGTGACCTTGGCCCTTACAGCCAAACGTCTTATGATGTCCCAAGCTACTGTTGTGACCTTGGCCCTTACAGCCAAAAGTCTTATATTGTCCCAAGCTACCGTGGTCTCGGTATGACGAAAAAAAAACAGAGCGGAAACGATTTTGCGACAGACAGACATACAGACAGACGGACGAACGAAACAAAATAGAACATATCTTCTACAGAAAATTAGTCTTTACACATATTTATCACCTCTAGATCAATCGAGATCAAGCAGCACATTAAAAGGCTTATAATGTATGTACGTAAAAGCTTATGGTTTTAAAATTTTAAATTTTTAACATACGTACGGACGAATGTACGGACAGACTGTTATGTGGCATGACCTAACTTTATGCAAATGTATCACTTGACCCTAAGAGTAAGTATGAATCATTTTACACATAAATATGTATCAAGAATAAGATAAAAACTCACTTTTACTAAAATAGCTATTTGTTTTAATGGCGGCAATTTTGAATGTTCTAAAAATAGAATTCCAAAGAGCTGTGACCTTGGCCCTTACAGCCAAAAGTCTTATATTGTCCCAAGCTATCGTTTTACAAAATTTGGTACTTTTGTCCAGCATGTCTAGATCTTTCGAAATTGGCACTCTACTATTATTTTTCTCCGACTTGAATGACATGTACATAATTGGAGGGGGAGCGGGGGGCATCGAGCGGCTCCATGCCACTGAAGCTGCTGTTTTAAGTGATCTACCGGAAATCATTACGTAACTATTATGCAAAATGACATGATAAAACATATGTCACCTACGTTATCAAGATCCTTTCGAGGTTCCCTAATTAGAGCGGATCATAAAATTTACTGAAGCATATAAGATGGCTTTGATATGATACAATTTAATACCTTCGGTCATCAATGCCACTATATATGAACGCACACGGATTAATATATCACGTGGCGGAGCTGTCTTGTGAAACGAAAATAAAAATTTCACAAGATATCTAGTATTCTAAAATCTGTAAGAATATATTTGGAAATTTAATGGACATTTATTTTTAAAACGATGAAAGTGTAGTAACAAAAAAATAAATTCGTTAGATATAAATCAAGGACTTTAACTACTTACTGATGGGAAATACCTAATATCTGGAACACCTGATACGTATTAGACATTCTATAATTTTTTATTTCTTATATTTTCATGCTGGATCATTTTCATATCGAAAATGTATCGTGCGCAAAGTCATTATCCGTAATTTAATAGAATAGTTATGATAAAGCTGAATTCCACAAAAAAATAGAACAAGATTTCACGCCCCCCTCCCTCCCCCCCCCCCCCCCACCCCCCCCTCCCTCCCCCCCTCCGTCTAAATCTGACTCGCTGCCATGTCTTAAATCTGACGCTGCATTTGATATTTAAGTAAAACTTTCAATTCGAAGAATCAATAGAAATGATAAAAAATAATTCTAAGATGATTACTATTTTTGAATACGGAATGAATTGATCCCCACTTTAGTATAAGTGGATACAAAATGAAAGGCTGGATTGAATTGATTATTTCATTTTCAACTTCCACTTTTAATTATATTACAAGTATCATGCAAGCTTATTGCGGCAGGTTGTAAGTTCTGCGAGGTCGAGCAAGGAAATAAGACAAAAACTTTGGTTTAAATAATTGATCTTCAAATGTTCCATATATAATTATTTTCCATTTAGGTAATACAAATTTTAGCCATTTCGGCTATGAAATAATACTCTCCATTTCGTTGTATTTCTTATCTATTTTAGTAATAAGTTTGATAGTTACATGTACTTGTGGCTCGACCCATTTGCTTATTTTCTTGGCTGTACATGTACATTTTTGATGTTTGTTAGTATAAATGTAAACAGTAATAAGCAATAAAATATGATTAAACTCGAAGTTTAATAAAAAAAATTAAACGCATAATATATATTTCCTAGGCTTCGCGTGGCCGGTCGCCGGCTACCCAGAAATAAATATTATCCATTTCGTGAATGAAGTTATTCTCTATTTCGTTGTAGTTATAAATTATTATTCATTTCAGTAATAGCTTTGTTAGTTACAGGTACGCATGATAAATATTACATGGGGTTCGCGCGGCCGGTCGTCGGCTACCCAGAAATAAATATTTAAGAAATAATACATCTCATCCAGTGATTTGTCGTTGAATAAATCATTGTTTGGAGTTCAGATGCGAAGGAATTATATAATAATAGATATAATAATACGCATCTGAACGACAAACAATGATTTATTCAAGAGAAAATCACTAAATGAGATATATTTTTTTTCGATTCTAACACTTTACCAAGGATTTTTAAGTACATCCTTGATGACAATCATTAAATATTTGCCCGTTTTCAATCGGTTTCTTTTCCAGCGCGCCGCCATGCCGTTTGCCGCCATGACGTTATAATTTTGACCTCAGAACAGTGATTTGTTGTATAATAATTCACTACTTTCTGCCTTCTTTGTTTCATAGGAAAACGAATCGGATCGTGTTAGAATATCCATTTCGTTAATGAAATTATTCTCCATTTCGTTGTAGTTATAAATTATTATCAATTTCATTTATAAGTTTGTTAGTAACAGGTACGCATCATATACATTACTGGGACTTCGCGTAGCCAGTCGTTGGCTACCCAGAAATAAATATTATCCATTTCTCCAATTAAATAATTCTCCATTTCGCTGTAGTTATAAAGTATTATCCATTTCAGTATAAGTTTGTTAGTTACAGGTACGCATCAAACACATTACTGGGACTTCGCGCAGCCGGTCGTTGGATACCCGGAAATAAATATTATATATTTCTTCAATGAAATTATTCTCCGTTTGGTTGTAGATATGAATTATTACCCATTTAATAATATACACTCGTTTAAGAAACTACTGCTGTCTGCATTTTTTCATATGGATACAGAAGACGATCATACTACTGGTCCGCGGTGAATGCAGTCATTTTGCAGTTCTAAGCTAAATTTTGATTGGTCTATTCGCTCGAATTCTAAATTTAGAATCGGGCCAACGAAAATACACGTTGAGCGTGTAAATTTACACGGTGAGCGTGTAAATTTACGCGCTTAGCGTGTAATTTATACGCTAAGCGTGTAAAAAAACACGCTTAACGTATAAATTTACACGGTAAGCGTGTAAATTTACACGCTTACCGTGTATTATGGTACCGCTCGAGCGATTTCAGACTTTTGACCCAAATGGTACGCCATAAAAAACAGCGATATGATGGGGAGCAGAAACCAAAACCATGCCAAACTCTGCTGTTTCCTGCTAATTCTTGTGAATCTTAGGGTGAAATATATTGCAATACATTATATTAAACATCAATACAGCCAAAGAGAAATTGTTTATTTAAGTATATTCCTATAGTTTGCCTACATATGAAATAGCTATGTCGGGGAGCAAATTTTGAAAAACTATGATGGGGAGCAAATATTTCTGATTTTGTTCAGTCTCGCAATCCAGCTGAAAATCGGACCATGCAAGTAACGCTGAACATTTAAAATGCCTGTTTCATACTTATTTCACCAAAAACTTTAGAACTTTCAGAAGTCAATCTGTTATAAGGTTTATAATTGTCACATAAGATATAAATGTATTGACCTCTCCGTGCAAATATAATTTGCTATTTCACATAAATAATTCTTTGATATGTACTTCTTTAGTGATTTACTTATAACAATTACTTTGTTTCAGATATGTGGAGTTACGCGTGCCAAAGAGTTGTCAAATATACTAGTAATCTGGAAAGTGGATCCTTCGGAAGCACCGAAAACAACGCAAACAGTGCAAATTGCAGACT
>NW_026462595.1:0-66136 GCF_021730395.1 Mercenaria mercenaria
AATCAGGTGATTTATTTTTGCGAAATGCTAACGGCAGTTCATTCCACAGTTTAGAACTGTTTTGCACTTGTTGTATGGAACAACATAACAATATTCAGAATTTTGCCCACTAGGAACATACTCTGTAAGAGGCATGTTCTGTTAAATACAAAAATGTTCTACCAATGTGACATCTAAACATGAAGGAAAGTTTCATACACTCGATGTTTGCTTTCACCGGCAACCAGTGTAAGTCATACAATGCTTTTTTGGAACTGTCAAATTTATTCCTGTTAAGGGCAAGTTTTGAACACATTTTTAAATAAGTATATCTTAAGGACTTCACTGTCAGCTATACCATACGGTAGGACATTGCAGTTGTCCAGATGCGAAATAACTAGAGGCAAAACTAAAATTCAGTAGCGGCTTTGGTTAAATATTTTCGAATGTTCTTACTTCGTAGGTATTTATAACATGGCTGTACGACATTTGCGATTTATATATTCTTTAAAGTGCAAATTTTCATCAAGAAAAGCACAAATGTATCGTATTGTGCATTCAAGTGCTTTAAAGTATGATATTATCACTAGCAATTTTATCAAAATTGTAAAGAATCTGCTAACAAACATAATTCATTCATTTCTTAAAGTGTTCATTTCCATTTTGTTCCTATTTATCAAGTCATTGATTGTAATAGCACAAAGTTCGAGGTCTCCGATCGCTAGTGATTATACGGAAACAGATATGCAAGCTTTTATTCGCTATATGTCATCAGCAAAACCGTATACTGAAATGGATTTTGGAATGACATTAAAGAGTTCCGGCGTAGTTGAGATAGAGCCAAAGAACAAGGCAACAGCCTTGGGGCATACTGCATTCAAGCTGGCGGTCTGATGACTATCACGGCGGGTAATCACGGACAAAATGGCGTCTAGAAGAGCCGATTTCCCCTTAAAAACAAGGTAATCTAGTACTTAATAATTCTTGTTTTTGTTGGCATGTATCCTATCATATGCGGCTTTACTTCCAATTTATTTTGATACCTATTTTAAGGCTGACATCCTTATACTTTTCGAGAACATTCATTGAATTTGACGAAAAGTACCCCAAAACAAGAATGATGGACTCCACGTACAGCTTGTATATTAAAAATATGACCGTAAAAGGGCGTGCTTTTTTTGTAAATAAATTGAACAATGTTTGCTCCCGAAATGATATCCTTCAAATTTCGAGAAAAAATGTCAAGCTACGCGGCACCTATTACGATTTTTTCTCCAAAGATGGCCGTCAAGTACATTTGGCGGTTTTCACGTACACCCTACGTTTGGATGGTTTTCACGTACATAATTATTTTCCACATTCCAAAACTTCTGTTTGAAAACATAATTTTGCGTACCCTAAGTTTACGAGAGTTTCTCATTTTATTACAGCATAAAAGGGCATCTTTGCCAAACATGTGGGAAAAGGTTCAAGAGCCGATCCGGCCTAAGTGATCACGTGAGAAGGCACGAGAAAAGAGTTCCATACTGGTGCTGCGGGAAAGGATTCTACAACAGAGCAAATATGATGCGATATAGGTAATTTTAAGATTTTTATATAAGTCACACATATCTAATTATGTTTAAATAAATATCTTAATACATGGACTATACAAACTTTCACTAGCTAAATGACCATTTTTGAGACAAATGATTACTTTTTATATACCTGGCGATTCGTTGACGCAATGGTCAGTCAAGAAATTCACAGGTTCTTCACAAAAATTATTACAACTGGAAATTCCATAAATTACAGGTGTGGTGATCACGAAGTAAAGAAAGAACATAAGTGTTCTGTTTGCGGGGCTGCATTTCCAACAAACTCTATACGCAAAGATATGTAAGCATACACAGAAAGCCAGAGTATGCATACCTGTCCCGAATGGTGAATGGAAACTAGGAGCTAGCAACGGTTTATCGATCACATAGCTGGACACACAGGAGAAAAGAACCAGAAGTGTTCGTGCGGAAAGGTATATAAGTACCTTTAAAGACATAAGAAAATTTGTAACAAATGAATACAAATAAAAGAAAAGGTAAAGATGTGCACTGAACAGTATTTAATGCCCGTGTGTTTATTTCGAATTATGTTTTAATGTTTAAATCTGTTGGTATATTTAATTCATTTAAATTGTTTTTAATGATTTACTTATATTGTGTTTCATTAAACGTAAAAGAAACGCTGTCGGGTGGCTAAATTCGTAGACACCTTTGTGGGTGTCATGGGTCTGAAACACATTTGAAAATGGGTCAATGAAAAGGGTTCTTTTCAACATGGCAGTTTAGTTTTTTTTATATAAATACCTGCAAACTCTGTAATTTTAAAGTGAGGAAAAATAGTTTTAATTACATATGTTTCTTAATATCCATTTGTCAGTGTCTGCCGCTGCGGGAAGTAAAAAAAAATACTCAAAATCGTGTTAAATTGCTTTTTACAATTTTACTCTTAATTTCCATGTGATGGTTTTGTCGATATTACTTATAGTCTGTCAGTAATATTTTCGTATTTTTAAATAAAGTAATTGGTTAGCCAAGAAAACGTTCTTGATTTGACAAATCAGTGTAATTTCTTCTTATTGAAAAGTTGTTTAAAATGTTGACATGAATCTTCAAGAAAGTCAGGTATTTACTTTTTACGTGTATGAACTTTTTCTTTTAATATCTGTATCTGTATGACAAACCTGCATACAGCAATATCAAACTAAACGTTGTTTTGCCAGGTGCATTTTTGTATCATTTTATTTTCGTGTTATTTTTACTTATTTTTTTGTGATTTCTATTGTTGAGATCAGTAAATCATTCTAATTATTCTAACAAAACAGTGGTGGTGTGAAGGTTACAGCAAGCGTTAACAGCACAACAACTGATATAAGAGCTGTCATTCGTAACGGAACGAAAGGCACAAAATTGTATGTTTAAAGCCCTGCTCCCCGGCTATTCAAATTCTTTTGTGTGTATGCAACCCATGATAACAATAGGTAACAGTTAACGGCCACGTGCCACACTTAAGCACGCAAAACCACATGTCATATAGAATTTTATATAAAATAGACTCTATTTTGACAGACGTCACTGTTCATAGTCAGGATTTTCATGCTTTTTTAGCGACAATTTAAGGTTAAAAGGTAGGACGGGAGCAGGGGTGTAAAAGTGTAATATTGTTTTGACCTCGTGTTTGGAAGCATGAACATTTAAATTATCTAATTTTCACTTTATTTCAAACAGAGTTGGATAGATATCAAAAGGTCGAGAGAGCATATAAAAGCTTGGAGATCATACAATGTATTTGACACTGACCTTCGAGACAGTTTTCTAACTCGTGTGATATCACGGCATTAAGTAGACTTTCACTAAATTTCTAAATACATACAGAAGTTTAAAAAAAACTAGAGCTGCTGCTGCTTTTATGAAAAGCGCGTTCCTCCTACAACTGCCTAATCATCTTGATTAGTATTTCATCTCAATTATGTATCTGAATCAACCATGCACCAAGAGCTGTATCATCAGTATCTTCGGCAATTCAATGGTCATAATTCTTTAGTGCCCGGGTCGAGGACTTTTGTTCAATATGTCTCCCACCACAAACATAACTAAGACTGAGGCAGAAATATGTAACGCTTCTCTGTGGGCACCCCTGTCAGTACATTTTTATCACAGGTCATTTGTTTAAAACCTCAGAAAAATACAAATAAGATGAAAATAAAAAAAGATACAACAATACACCTTGTAAAACAATGTTTGGTTTGATATTGCTGAATGCAGGTTTGTCATACAGATACTGATATTAAAAGAAAAAGTTCATAAGCGTAAAACGTAAGTACCCGACATTCTTATAGATACATGTCAAAATTCTTAACAACTTTTCAATAAGAAGAAATTACATCGATTTGACAGATCAAGAACATTTTCTTGGGTAAACAATTACTTTCTTTTAAAATACGAAAATATTACTGACAGACGATACAGCAATATCGACAAAACCATCACATGGAAATTGAGTGTAAAAGCCATGACACCCACAAAGGTGTCAACGAATTTAGCCACTCGACAGCGTTTCTTTACGCTATAATAAAACACAATATAAGTAAATACTAAAAGCAATTTAATGATTTAAATATACAAACATATTTAATAAACACACGGGCAGTGAATACTGTTCAGTGCAGCATCTTTATCAAATAGAAGTGTACTCTCTTGTTACAAGTTTTCTTATGTCTGTAAAAGGTTTGTGCGGTACCTATATATATTTCCGCACGAACATTTCTAGTTTTATTCTCCAGTGTGTCCGTATATGTGATCGATATACCGTTGCTAGCTCCTAATTTCCATTCACCATTCGAAACAAGCATACTCTGGCTTTCTGTGTGCGCTTGTGTGCCTTTTCACATCCCGAGTTTGCTGGGAATGCAACCCCGCAAACAGAACACTTACGTTCTTTCTTTTCTTCGTGAGCACTACACCTGCCATTTATGGAATTTCCAATTGTAATATTTTTTTGTGGCGAATCTGTTATTAGCTAGATTCGAATTTCTTGATTGACCATTGCGTCAACGAATCGCCAGGTATATAAAAGGTCATCAGTTAGTTCTGTTGTCTCAAAAATTGTAATTTAGACAGTGAAAGTTTGTATAGTCCATGTATTAAGACATCTATTTAAACATAATTAGATATGGGTGACTTTATATATAAATGTATTAAAATTACATATGTCGCGTCATATTTGCTTTGCTTTGCTATAGAATCCTTTGCCGCAGCACATGTATGGAACCCTTTTCTCGTGCCTTCTCACGTGATCGGCTCTTTTTCCCACATGTTTGGCAAAGATCCTCTTTTTTGCTGTAATAAAATGAGAAACTCTTGTAAACTTAGGGTACGCAAAATTATGTTTTTAAACAGAAGTTTTGGAAAGTGGAAAATGTGTACGTGAAAACCATCCAAACTTAGGGTGTACGTGAATACCGCCAAATGTACGTGACGGCCATCATTTGAGAAAAAAATCGTTATAGGTGCCACGTAGCTTGACATTTTTTCGAAAAAAAATGAAGGATATCATTTCGGGAGCAAACATTATTCAATTTATTTACAAAACACGCCTTTTTACGGTCATATTTATAATATACAAGCTGTACGTGGAGTCCATCATTCTTGTTTTGGGGTACTTTTCGTCAAATTCAATGAATGTTCTCGGAAAGTATAAGGATTTCAGCCTTAAAACAGGTATCAAAATAAATCGGAAGTAAAGCCTCATATGATAGGATACATGCCGACAAAAACAAAAATTATTAAGTACTAGATTACCTTGTTTTTAAGGGGAAATCGGCTCTTCTAGACTGTTTACATCACGTGATTCCCCGCCGTGAATATGCACTGTTGAAATTTATCTCAAGTACGAGACCGTAAGTCGGAATCTTTCCATTTAAGGGCTGTTTCACAGACATCATACTGTGCTTTTAGGACATCTAGCAAAATGCCGTAGTCGAAAATGTCAAATGCCATACTTAGGTCAATTGCAATAAGGGCGTGACTTTCTGTCCCTCCATACCATTTAATAGAAGATCATGTACTAACCGAAGTAGCGCAGAATCACAGGAGTGATGTTTCTTATATGCACACTAGATCTTAGGTAAAAGACTGTTTTGATTTACGTATTCGTTTACTCTGTTAATATTTTGTTTGAACGGAAATGATAAGTTACTCACATGACGCTTTTAGCAGAGGTCTAACAACAGCTTGTTTGTATTTCACAGGAAAAACAACTTGTTATAAGTACTAGGCAAAAATGGTGTACATGTGATTGGCAAAATGCTGAGCTATGAGGATGAAGGATTCAATTTACTGAAGAGTTTTTTTCACTTTATTTTGAGACAGTTCAGCAAGGTTTTTTTTTAATTTTGTACATTTCTTACCTAAGGTTTAAAGGTTTGGTATTCACTTAAGGACTGATGTGTTTTGAAATACTTCCCTAACATGTCAGTAAATTTTCGGCCAATAAATTATTAGACTTAGATTTTTCTCTTTTGATTTTTTTTTACTTTCAAAATTGTATTCGTTTCGTTCTGCTTTAAACGATTCAGACTAATCTTTTTTACCATAGGGCTTTCATGTACACTCAGACTTTCTAAAATGATTTTTAGATGATGCAGATTTTCGTAAAATTACATTTTGAGTGCTCTTTTAATTATAGTTTTCTCTTTTAGGAGAGCGTGCTCATGCATAACATTCTCGATTTCCGTTTAAACTAATTGACAAACTTGTTGAACTTCTCAGAATTAACTTTTAATATACTAAGGTCACTGAAAATTTCAGATTTTTTTCTACATGATATGCTCCTTCTGTGCAAGTTACGATTGCAAATTATAAGTAAATCATAATGTGGTTACAAGTTTTCGATGAATCAATGAATATTACCAACGAGCTGGTTACTGGTCGAAAGTGTTGTCTGATTCCATATGCCTACTAAGTGTTTTGTGAATTCTTAAAAACGAATTTTAAAATGAATATAAAACGAATTTCCAAATGATATATTCAAAGCGTTAAATAGTACCGTGAGTTACTCTTTTCATATCGATCCGATGTCTAAGTCTCAACAGCACCACCTTTTTATTTTTTCCTTTAGTAACGATTAACTTGTATCCATTTTTTGTTCAAATCAGAAGTTTCAAATTGATGTTTCTCGTCCGAGTAAAAATTTCAGTCAGAAGAATAAATCTATTATATCACCCCTGTGGTACTGGCCCACAAAATCTACAGTTCAGAGTGATGCAGGATACATATTCACTTATAATTTTGTACTGATGCATATGAAATGAGGTATCAAGAGTGAATACATGGGTATTTACTAAATGTATATAGTTTCGGCTGATAATTTTGTAACCTCTGCAATTATATAGAAAAACGTCATTATACGATTACTTTTCTTTCTTTTTCGTTTTAATTTTGTCTCCAGATTGAAACATCTTATTATTTGCCTTATACACATCTATATTTTGCTAAAATAGGCTGATTATATCATAATAACATAGACGGTGTGATTCAATTTTTAGCTTTCATCTATGATTAAAAGTTATATACCATATCAAATAATATTGGCAATATCTTTATTAGTTCTGATAATACAGTTATCATACTTTATACAGATGTAGATAGATATAATTGTAATAACACATGGAAATAAATTTGTTTGTTTTGACTTTGTTGCCTCATATATCATTGTCACAATGTACATTTTTGTGCATACATATCCGTACATACAGAACTAAAGGATTTTGAAGATTGCTTGGTTTGAACTTTTTTTCAGTCTGATATTTGTCTCTGTTTTTATTTACTGGTAGAAGCAGACCAAGATAACATCATATCAAAACTAAAATATTAATGATATCAATTCATACAAGAAGTAACAGTATCTAACTGCCGTTACAATTCTCCTCTCTCAAACCCGAAACATATAGGAGTGAAACCAAAACCAAATCAAGGAATACGATGGTGTTATTCATACCAACAAACAAAAACATGGCCCTAACAATAAATTACAAATCGAGGGCTGGGCGCGAAACTACTGTAACTGTTTATAAATAAATAAAGAACAAGATACAATAGTTTCGCGCTCAGCCCTCGAAATGTGAAAACATTACTAACTTTTAGTAACATCGATCTATCGGAAAATCGATAAATTTGCCTATATAAACAAAGAAGGAAAAAATTAATTATACTTAAATAGAAAAAGTTCTATTTGGAAATCAAAAATTCGATACCCCACAAATTAAAGTTTAATTTATTGTGGATATTATGAATATATATTTTTTTCAATATTTTAAAATTTAACATTTGGTTGGTCTTTTTTGACTTTAAATAGACCCACCTCAGTTCATATACTATTAGACTCTGTAGGAAACGGGTAAAAAAACTGACTTTTTCAAATATAACAGATAAAATGAGATATTTTCCGCAAATGATCAAAATATCAATACCTCAAAAATGTAGAAAAAATATTCAATTTTCGTTATGTGTAATTTGTTTTAACTTTAAAAATGGTTTGTTTGGTCCTTTTTGCATTTTAGTGTGTAAAGTGAACATTTCTTAAAAAAAATACGGCTTTTTCCGCCGTTATCCGTAAGTACTCGGAAGCTGTTACGGAAAATATTGTCGTCTGCTAGCCTGACTGTGATTACAAATTGTTATAGCTCAAAGCCTGTGAATTGTAGGCAACTTCACATTGACAAAAAAATGAAATTGTAATTAGACAAATTAAAACAAATTTATTGTTGAACGCAGAAACGCCGAAACCTAGAACCGCTGTCGTTTAAAATAACGCTATGGAGGATTTAGTGTTCAATTCGCATTAAATATACAAATGCTTTTATTTTTCATCGAAAAAAAAATACTTAAAGCAACTAATTCTCATGTGTTTCCGTCAAATATAGTCTGCCAGTAATTGAGTTTCAAAGCATTTTAAATATAGTGATGATTATTATATTATTTTTTGCCGAACGATCTGGAGACTTTTTATTGCCGCGGCGGTCCGGGTCCGATCTCCGACGCGGTCACCATTTTTTCTTCATATGGGAAGTTTTAATAATTTTGAAACAAAAAAAATCATTTTCTATTATTCATAATATGACCAAACTTTAATTTAAAAGATAGCATTGATGAATTGATAATTCTGCTTCTTTCCGAACTTCCTTTGTATATATTATTCTGTATTCTTAAATTTATGCATGTTTTTGGTACATTCTTTAATCATTCGTTTAAAACATTGCGATATCTATTATTTGTTTTATTCCCAAGATTGCACACAATCGCATTAAGCATAAAATAATTTAATTGTAATAAATATCTTAAAATTACCCTTTGACATTTATTGTGTATTACAATATTGCCTAAGGGTAAACAATATCCTGTCAGTGTTGTTTCAAGCCGGGTCATAAAAGATATGTTACCCCACTTTTTACTACAAGTGATAGGTAGGTATTTTCATGGTTTTATGGTTTTTGCGTTGTAATATATATATATTTCACTTTCTTCTGTCTATATATAGTCTTTTCCCTTTCTTTCTGGAATTTTGTTATTACGATTTTACCCTTATTTCATAAATCGTATGACAGTAGGAAGAATCAGTACACATTTAAAATTCACATCGTTAATAGGTAAATATGACTGAGTAAAGATCCTGGCCCAAATTTCACGTAAAAACCTAAGTTATTACTTAGTTAATTCTGCTATTCTAAAATTGAGATATTGACGAAGTTATTGTTATTTAATGTGCAGGCTGATCATGATCTACACTGATCGCAAAGGAAGAACCAATCGTGTCCAGCATGGTAAGGGTTAAGTATTTCCTTTTAAACGTATAAGTCTTATTTCTATACTTATTTTTCTTTAAAGCGACTGGCCTCCAGATCGTTCGACAACAAAAATACCTTTTAGATATCTTGAAAAAAAAGCTATATTTCTTATGAAGGCTTCAAAACTTTAAAATTACTGAAAAACTTTATGTTACGGAAATACATGAGAATTTGCTGTTTTTACTACCTTTTACGATGAAAATCGAAAAGCGTTAGTGATTTAGAATTTTGAAAATATTTTAGAAACAAAAGCTCATATTCTAATGTTCATGATATGTGAAAGAAAGTGCGTATAGAGGAAGTATATACGCTTTCTAAATATTTTAGATAACATATTCATATTCATGAATATTTATTTTATTTACAGACAGTTTCTTGCGCGTAAATATTTCTTTTCTGTACATAGATATATGTTAGCATGATGTTTCATGTATTAAAAAGATAGTAAATCTATGTGTTCAATGTCAAATGTAACGATTTCTAAATATTTTAGATAGCATATTCATATTCTTAAATATTACTTTTATTTGACAATTAATAAAGTATTATATAAATTTTCGACTTGGTCCGATTTTTCACTTTAATAATTATCAAAATTCATTCAGGTATATCGTTTAGCAAACCGCCCGCCTGTAAATGCATCAGATAATGACCAAAGTTGTTAATTATCGATTTTTGCCCCCGTGTTACTACAACAACAACAATTAGTACGGAAATCAACGAATCCGTCCGGTTGCGATGATATTGGATTATTGGTTTTATTGATTTTTATGATAGGTAGATCTGTCCCGCTTTATCGGTTTAGAGATTTTACTAAAAGTTGGTAATGCCTTGTTTGACCCGTAGCGACAATGATCATGTGATCGGTCTGTAGGCTCCACACACCAATGGAATTAAAAATTTCATAGAGCTAAAATGAAATCAAAATTTTGATAACAACAGTTTTATATATTTTCTTCACAATATCTAGAAAAAGTTTTAAACCTAATTAATCGTAGAGACATATTAATGAAGAATGTGTCCCATAACCGAAAAGTTACGCTGAATATTTATACCATCAAGAGTACTTTGAGCTTAGATACCCTAAAATGCAAATACATTAAAGAAACAACAGTTGTTAATTTTATCAACTGCTTCTTGTTGAATTTGGTAGCTTTATAAGTAGGTCAGTATTACGTTTAGCAATGTTTGCCGACTTGCTATTAAAACAAATAGTCACTACTGATATATGAACTTATTATCGTTATTACTGAACTCACCGTTTTCTTCACGTTTTTGTTTTTACTTTTAGGACTTTCTCCACCAGGTGCTATCGGAGTATTTCCACGTTGACTATTTATTACAGACCCAAAGTAAGTATTTATTGTTTCCTGGAAGATGGCTGGCTGTAAAGGTTCTCTAGATCTACTCGATATTTGAATAGAAACACCCCCAGGTTCTATTAACGGTGTGGAATGTGCTGGTTCTGAAACAATCGATGGACAATTCTGGTCACTTCCAATAGACTCTGAAAGAAAATGTTAAGAGCAATCAAGAGTCTGTACACATGTGTATCTCCGAAACACATATTAGCTATCATTTCACAATAGACCAATTGTAGTGGCATAAATTAGCTATCACAACATTATAAAACTTCTTCAAATCTTTGAATTTCAGAAAAATCTCTAATTTTGGACTATCCATCTATTATTATTATTCACCTTGAACCTTTTAATCAGGTACATTAAAAGATAAGATCCTCATCAATTTTAGTACCTTCTTTATTTATAACGCACTGCCATGATGGACTTAGATCCCTGCATGAGCATTTTTGCTCGAGCTAGTATAAAGTAGGGCTGGGACGATTTCAAAATTTTGAATCCGGTTAATTATTTGTATGAAATCGAACCGAACCGGTTAATCGGCCGCCATATTGAAAATGCTGCTTTCTTTCCTGACCACTTAATCAAGGAATAAGGTCAGTAATTCGGTCGAAAATGTGCTTCCGTGGTGTAGTCGAAAGAAGTCCATAATAAATAGATCCTAATTTTCCCATTTTTTGCGCAAATTCGTGTAGAACGAGTGCTTTAATCACCGTTTCTCACTACTAGAAGACATTCTGCATGAAATGAGACGGTTTTCATGTTCATACACCCCACATGGCAAGTTTTGCAGATCGAAACCGGAAGTAGGTGTTTATTGCGCGGACGAGAGTAAATATGCGCCATTTTTAGGGTAGCAGACCACAACTGACTGGCATTTCACTAGGAACTACATAACCCCCTATTTTCTTTTCATTTTTTCGTTAATTTGTGATAGAACTTTCATGAAAAATAGGTGTAGGAAAAAGTGATGTTCTCTAAAGATACGTAAAGACGATATGAAGTTGTCGTTTTTTATATGAAACAAAGAAGGATTTGAATTACTGACCTTTAACCTCAAGGTACTTCCAGTAGCTGACTTCATTAGGAACTTACGGACTTTATCGTTTGCAAGCAGTTTGATAATTAATAAGTCATATTTTGGTGTATTTTTTAAAAAATATATCACGACAGGCAAATCCGAGACTATTGGCTATTTTAAATGTGTTTTTGCGGAAATATACTGCGGGTCTATGTGCCGGTCAAAGAAATGCATAAAGATGAAGCACGATTCGTTATGTTTATTGTTTGAGAGCGATTATCGATTTTGAATCCATAGGGTACTAAATTTTCTATTTAATGGTATGTTGCGAACTTCGTATGCACCAAGTGAAATGAAAAAAGGTGTCATTATCGTATTACACAAAGGGGGCAATAAAACGAAAAACAACCCAAACAATTACAGGGCCATTACTCTTTCCTCAGTCATTCTTAAATTGTACAAATCGGTACTGCTATCCCGCATCGAACAAGATAATAAGTACAATCTTATTAATGATTTAAAATGTGGCTTTAGGAATGATATAGGGTGTTTAATGACCTCTTTCCTGTTTCGTGAATGTGTGAGTTTTTCTCATGAAAACAAGAACTCCCTTTTCTCTTGCTTTTTGGACGTTAAGCAGGCCTTTGACCGTGTCTCACATGAAATATTGATGGTCAGACTATTTAAATTTGGTTTACGGTATGGCTATGTATAACATAAAATGTTAATGTCCCACGTCAGCAGATGATATGATACTGTTGTCGTTTCTCAAGGTGGCTTAGACCAACTAATGGAATTATGCTATCAATATAGTATAAATAATAGATATTTTCATAACGCTAGCAAATCCGCAGTTATAGTTACTAAACAGAAACATCTAAGTGACAGAAACTGGAGATAAGGGCCAGATATAGTCACTCAACAAACACAGTATGTCCACCTTGGAGTATTATTTGATAATTTTCTAAATATAAGTAAAAATGTCACAGAAAGCTGTCAGAAAATTAAAGGTACATTCGTGTTTGTTTGTTTGTTTGTTTGTTTTGGGTTTAACGCCATTTTTCAACAGTATTTCAGTCATGTAACGGCGGGCAGTTAACCTAACCAGTGTTCCTGGATTCTGTACCAGTACAAACCTGTTTTCTGCCAAGTAACTGCCAACTTCCCCACATGAATCAGAGGTGGAGGACTAATGATTGCAGACACAATGTCGTTTATCAAATAGTCACGGACAACATACGCCCCGCCCGAGGATCAAACTCACGACCCCGTGGTCCGTAGGACCAACGCTCTTACCTACTGAGCTAAGCGGGCGGGTTAATTTACATTCATGAATATTCTAACCTGTTGGATATACGAAGGTGGAATACATCCTATATCAGCAAAACGTATATACAACAGTGTTGTACTTCCAAAAGCTTTGTATGGATCTGAGCTCTGGTTTTGTCTCACCAAAAATAATTTGTATAAACTAGAAATTTCTCACAGGTTTTGTATAAAATTTATGCAAGGGCTTCCTAGATCAGCAAACAATGATGTATCTCTATACCTACTTGGGTTTTTACCAATCGAGGCTGAGATAGATAAAAGAAAATTAACATTTTTATGTCAATTATGTATGTTACACCCACAGTCAAGTACAAAAATTGTGTTTGTAAACCGCCTTATACATGTAGCATATTTAAACAAACCTAGCACGACTACGGGATTCATACCAGATATTTGTCGTTTGTGTAAGAAATATAATCTGATGTCAGTTTTCAATACTTTTGTTACAACGGGTATTTTTCCATCGAAATATACATGGAAGAGAATGGTCAAAAGTAATATACAAATCGTTTTTCAGCATGAATTTTTTAAGCATGTTGAGTCGAGTAATAGTCTACAAACTTTTTAATAATTCACGACATATCTCGTCGTAACATTGTCTACAGTGGTATTTATCTGCTACTGATAGAACTTTATTGAAGTATATGCAAGTTTCTGTAAAAATAATTGGCGCACTTTTGTCCAAGCCTTACAATGCTATTTGCTACAAATGTTATAAATCGACGGACAATCTAGTGAAACATCTTTTGCTTTTTTGTTCAGTGAACAGCGCCAGCAGAGAGCAACTTTGGTCAACACTTCTCAATAAATTTGGCTTAAAGCTATATACTGACCTAATACAGATGCAATCAGATAAACAATTGTTTCACATGTTATCTGGCATGTCTAGCTTTTTGCCCAACACAGAATCAATAAAATGTTTACAAATAGTCAGTAAAGCATTCTGGTTTATGTACATGTAATGGTTTGATCACCTCCTTTAGTTATATTAAACAAAAGTACATTCAAGTACATTCAAGTAGATACTGTCTCCAACAATGTGAATAATCAACATTAGTGTTGTACGTGAATCTCATAAACATTGAGAATTTTCTGCCATTTCCTTTGTCATTCCCTATCAAACTTGTGTTTCGTTTCGGCAAGTTGTAGGACACGTGACATCTCAATAATCCTTTGAAAACTATAATAGCTTGTTGTTGTTCTTTGTTTCTTTTTAATAATTTGTCTAATATAATAGAAATTGACGTTATGTATGTCATGTAATGTATTTGCTTGCTACATACTGTGTCAATATGTGTTCTGTTTTTGTATATAATGCTATTGTATATATTTATGTGCTATACTCTCCCTATGAGGAGGCAATAAAGATATCTATCTATCTATCTAGCTCCAGAGAGCCCTTAAATGGACCAAGCCAATTATTTGAAAAAAAAACTTGATAAAGATTCATGCAAGGATGCAACTGACCAAGTTTGGTGTAACTCACACCAGATTATTCTAGATAGTATTGACAACCCCAGTTTCCTTTCCAATGCGGTGCCCCTATTTTCAACTGTTTTTTTTGTCTGTCTTGTATTGTCTGTTGCGTATGTTTTCTTGTTTGTTGTAAGTGTTTTTTCCTCCTCCTCACTCCCCCTATTGTCCCCCTCTTTCCCATTGCATTTACGCTACTTTTTGCATCCCCTCCCCCTTTACTTTGAGTGGGTTTTCGTGGCTCCCCTTTGTTTTGGCTGCCGAAATCCTAAGACGGTACACGATTGTTTTTTTTTTCCAACTTGTGTGGTTGCGTTTTTATGCTTGTGAGTCTAAAACGGCGCCCTGCTGTTTTCTTGTATCTTACTTGTTCGTTTTTCCATGTTATTTAGTTGGGTGTGGTTATGTGTTTATTTTTGGTACATGAGTGTCTGCGCTATTGTGGTTTACGTTGTGATGTGACTGTTATTAAGGAACGTTGCGTTCCCTTGGTGTGTTCGTCGTTGTTCTGCTTTTCCCTTTAAATTCCTCCGCCCCACCTCCATTTTACCCCTTTACCATTCCCACCCCCCCCCTATCTATATTTGGCATAAATTTATATGTGCTTGTTAGATGCTTGAAGCAACCCGTCTGTAATATTTTTCCATTACAGCTTCTTTTTGTTGTAGGCCTACTTTGCAAATGTGTGGCTCTGGGGCTGTGATTTTGTTGCTCTGTGCTTCCGAGAAATCTACTCTTACCTATTATCTTTTGTTAAAGCTTCAAAAATAAAAAAGTTATACACATGGTGCACCCTCACAAACAAACATTATACATACACAATTTTATCGCTGTAAATTCAAAGTCAGTAGGTCAGGGTTGAGAATATTGAAGACTTTAATCATTATTAAATATATAGGTATATGAAGTTTTCTATGAGTGTTAATGTCGGCTGTAGGTTTTAGTTTAGCTTAAAGCATGTCCATTCAAAAGTAAATAGTACATTGACCTCGAAACTAAGGGCGCTTTTGTTTGTAACAAACTCAGTTCGGTTTCAAACCGGTTTGCCAAACTTTCGATTTGTTTTGTAAAACTGGTTTTGATCTGGAAAAGGTTTGTGTCATTTGTTTTAAAAAACCGCTAACCGGTTTGTCAAACCGACCAAACTGCCTCCGGAGGCGGTTTGTTCGGTTTGTTGTATCCGAAATTTATTGCAGTTCGAGAAACAATGGCGGACCGTGTGGACCAAAATGGAAACGAGTAAGGAAAAAAAATAAGAATTTGTTCATTTCTGGAGAAAACCCGTGGTAATCTTTATGCTCAGCCGAATTCATTTGTCAATAATTACTTCTGAAACCATTCTCTTTGATTGGCATGTATACATCGTTATAATCAGTTTCTCTTACCATGGTCGAAATATTCCATTCATTTCGTTCCAAGATTTTTCGACCTCCGACAGTCCAAAATCCAATTACTGTTATAGTATTAAGTTTTAATTTATAGTAAATGTGTCTGTTTCTGAAGGATAACATACAACTGCAATATTTTGTATTTAAATAAATGTCTCTGTTGCTAAGCAAGGGATCACTTCTTGTAGTGTAAAGAAACACACTTACTTTGTAAGAATTCTAGGTTCAAGTCCTAGCAAGAAGCCCTATGCACATTGACATAACTTTATATGCACATAAACATCATTAGTATATAAATACATAATTATGCAAAGCAGTTCCCTAGTCTGACTAAATTTTAAGAGCAAAATGAGTATTTTTTTATTTTCATGCATACAACTATTCATATCAATAAAATTTTAATTTCCAATTAAATTTTCATTTTCAGTCAGGTGAAACTTTTAGTATGGTCTTTTGTCCGTCGTCCGTCCGTCCACAATTGAGCTTGTGTTCACGATAGCGCGTTCATTTCTTATTTGATTTGAACCAAACTTGCAAATAACTTGTATCTCTATTAGATCTCGGTTACTTTCGAAAACCAGCCATATTGCAAGATAGGTCTTGGAGTTATGCCCCCTGAAATGGCTAAAATCTGCACAATTGAGCTATCATAGCGCTTTCATTTCTCATTTGATTTGAACCAAACTTGCACATAACTTATATCTCTATTAGATCTCGGTTACTTTCGAAAACCAGCCATATTGCACGATGGGTCTTGGAGTTATGCCCCCTGAAATGCCTAAAATTGCAGATTTTAGCCTTGTGTTCACGATAGCGCTTTTATTTATTTTTGCATGTTCACCAAACTTGTTTAACTCACCTCACCGAATTTCTAGAAAACTTGTTCAAATTATGGCCCCAGGGTCAAAATTGGCCCCGCCCCAGGGATTACTTGTTTTTTACATAGACTTGTATAGGAAAATCTTTAAAAAAAATTGTCTGAAACTACAATGGCTAGAGTTAAGATATTTGGTGTGTAGTATTGTCTAGTGGACCTCAACCAAGAATATACAAATCGTGGCCCTGCAGTCAAAATTAGCCCCACCCTGGGGACTGCTTGTTTTTACATAGACTTATATAGGAAAATCTTTAAAATTCTTTTTGTCTGAAACCACAATGTCTAGAGCTTAGATATTTGGTATGTAGCATTGTCTAGTGGACCTCTACAAAGATTATTCAAATCATGGCCCTGGAGTCAAAATTGGCCCCGCCCAAGGGGCTACTTGTTTTACATAGAATTATAGAGGGAAATCTTGAAAATTCTTTTTGTCTGAAACTACAACGGCTAGAGTTTAGATATTTGGTGTATATCATTATCTAGTTGACCTCTACCAAGATTCTTCAAATCATGGCCCTGGAGTCAAGATTGTCCCCGCCCCAGGGATACTTGTTTTTACATAGACTTATATAGGAAAAACTCTTGATTTCAAAAATTCATAAAAAATAGAAGACATGATATTTGAACCTGGAGAAAAAAAAACGTATTATGATTTTCATCAAGGATTGCTTTGGTCGAGATGTTGAGGGTGTGAGCCCAACCGGGTTGGCCGAGCCTATATTGCACCATTATCTCCTGTGAAACTGTTGAGCCAAATTTAAGGAAACTTTACAGGAATGATCCTTGGGTGGTCCTCTACCAAAATTGTTCAAATAACATTTTCAGTCATTAACTTGTTCTCCTACAACCATAGTGCCTCATTGGCTTGTCAGGCGAGCGACCAGGGCCACTTGGCCCTCTTGTTTTTTTTTATCCCTGACAAGATATTAATTGAAAATAACTTGACTGACAGCTCTAGGACCTGTTAACATAAGCAGAAAAATGGCCGTAAAACACTGCAAAGTCATACATACTTGTGGAGGACTAATTTTCATGGATTTCATAGTTGTGTAATTAATTTCTAACAAGCCATAAATACCATCGTTTTTATCTTCAAAAGGTGAATTCTATAAAATCGTGTCCTCATGAAATAACCATTTCAATATAGACAAAGCAGTTATCAACAACAAAAATAAAAATGACTATTAAGTCTTAAAAAGAGCTGATCCTTGTTGTCAAATGTTGTACAATTTATTACAATGCTAACTTCGAAAACAAGTTTGCACAAGTTTGTTTCAACTGATAATGCATTGTCTCATTAGTGATGGTGACTTTCCCCTTGTGACTCACATGTTCTGTTGGTTGTTCTGACTGAGCTCCTAAATTAGCCAGTTTGTCTGCCTCTTCATTGCCTGCAAGTCCACAATGGGATGGAATCCACTGAAGTGCTACTTTGCAGGTTATACTCAGGTGCTGCATTCTCCTGGCTAGCTGCGGAGCTTTATTGTTGATAAGAGCTTCCATGACAGACAGTGCATCTGTAAGAAAGACGACTGAGGAACTTTCTTCTGCCGAGTTTTCAATCATTGAGACGGCCTTCATGAGTGCGTCAGTCTCTGCCTTGAAATTGCTGTAGTGTTTTCCTGTGGCTGCGTTTAGTGTAGAAAAATTTCAATTCACCGAAATACATATAACTATATACATAAGTATCAATTATGTTTAATAATGTATATCCATGGTTTCTCCCCCCCCCCCACCTAATACAGTGACATAAAAATTCAAAGTATTAAGTATCATCTGATCAAGTCAGGGGTGTCATTGGATGCCATCCGGATTTTGAATATACAATGCGTCATCAGAAAAAAATGTCAGAGGTTAAATATGTCAACCATTTTTGAAGAATCTTAATTAATATTTATTTAAACATGTTTTTGTGAGGTAAGATACACTCGCTGGCCTAAAATACAACTGCTTACTTAAATCAGTCCAGCACCAGAGTCAGAGTATATGTGCTTTGCTTGAACCTTGAGTAGTATAACGTCATCTATTTTTGCACATTAACTACATCACAACTGTCAAACTTTGCTGAGTGTGTCTAAAACAAGGAAACAGCAATGATTTCAATTTAGGAGTTATCCCTGTTACAAAACACTTAATCTCTAATTTTCATCAAATTGAAATAAAAAAAAGTCTGCTGGATAGTGGATACAGTTATATGATTACATCTCAGTCTTAGTCTTTGTGGCCGGATGGTTAGGGTAGTTGATATTAAATTATTTGTCCTTCACTGCAGTGTGCTCGGAACCTTGCTCAGGGTGTAGAATTCTTTCATGTGTGGATTTTTAAGTAATCCAGCTGACTTAACGGACAGTGGCTTTACCTAGCTGCCCGCCCATGCCTTAAATAATGCATTGAAAGTTGATATATGACCTATAATTCTGTCAGTCTGGCATTAAACTTAACAAAAACTATCATTTGTATTCACTTAATTGGTCTAATGTTCTCGAGTGCAAAAGGAAGTGACTCAATTGTCTATGCCATAATTAGCCTTGCTATGTTAAATTGTGGCGGCACGTGAGGAGTAGTAATAGTAGTACATGTTATTTAATATGTTTGGCTCTTAGATACAAAATCTGTCATTTATCTCCATTTAGAATAAATCTGTATCTGTATGTTTTACAGTGTAGGGCCTGTTACAGCTTCGCACACTGGAGGGAGGCGCTTAATCGTGAAGAAGGGCAGACTTGAAGCCCTCTGTTGTCTCTGCGCGGACCACCCTATCGTCCAGGTGGTTCCATTCAATTATAGTTTTCACAAAAAATGAGTTTTTCAATTGCTCAGATTTACAATGCTTAACACTAAAACCTCTGGTATTGTTTATTACTTGTTTTTCAACAATGTTTGACACTTGGAAATCACTATATGATTTTGCTCTGATTTGTCTTTTACGAGTTACAGTTTGTAGGTAATCCGAAGGGTGTATAGCTGGCACCAGACCCCCGGCCACTTTGTAGAGAAATACAAGTCGACTGGTTCTTCTACGATCCTGAAGTGGAGTTAGTTTGAGAGATTCCAACATGTTTGTGACCGATCCTTTTTCTCTAGACCTGTAGTCGCCGGTAATAAATCTCGCTGCCTGACGCTGGATACGTTCTAACTTATTAATATCGCCTTCTATGTAAGGGTCCCAAACGATAGCACTATATTCGAGAGTTGATCGTATTAAAGCTAAGTAGGCACTTTTTCTGCATTCTGATGGACAGTGGCGAATATTTCTACGGAGTAGAGCCAAGGTCGAATTTGCCTTTTTTGTAATTTTATTAATGTGCTTAGTCCATAAAATAAATTTAATCACTATTTTTCTAGATTCGTCATTTTGTTCATACAAACCGCCTGTTTGTTCAAGAACTCATTTTAACCGAAACCAGTTTAAGTTTATCATTATTTTTTATCCAAACCAAAACCTAAAACCCAAACCGGATTTTTGCAAACAAAAGCGCCCTGAACTGTAAAACTATTTCAAGATGAGATCAAAAGGGTAAATTTGATTAATAGAAATATCGGGAATTATCATTTTCCTATATCGTACTCTGACTGCTCCATTAAGCAATCAACGTTTGGAAAATGGTGGGAAAGGTAATTGTTATTCATCAGCATTGTGTGAAGTGAAAGTAACTTAGTAACTTGCTTACATATTAATAAATCTAATTACACCTGTGTTATGTTATACAGTGTTTTAAAACTATGAAAGCAGGTAACATAAGTATCGGTACATATGAGGACTCATGCTGAAATAAACAAGGAACCCCATTTTCTATGTATATGTATATCAATGCTTAAGTAAAATGTGCTAACTTATTCACAAACTATGCAGAGAAAAGAAATATACAATTATCAAAGATCCTTTATTGTTACTATAAATGATGTCACTATGCATGATATATATTGATGATAACTAATGTGCTACATAACTGTGGTCAAATATTTGATGTTTGCTAAAATATGAAAAGTACAGGAATTATTCATCTTTGTGCCTATTGTCTCTTATGACCATCTGCTGAAATGATTTTTTAAAATTTTATTTAAAATGGATAAGCAAGTAGATTACCAGAGTAGGCTTTATCAACTGGTGCCAGTAGCGTGATGATATTTAGACGACTGATTTAGAAGCAATAGCCGAGATAAAATACCTTTTACTATGACTGTTGCTAGGGTAACAGTCTATGGAAAAATGTGCAGCCTCGACCGAGATTCGAACCTCGGACATGCGGTGCCAACGCTCTACCAGTTACGCTACCGAGGCCACCCGATACAAGAACCGCTACACACCTTCCTTCTTATTGCGAGACATTGACACTCCTGGCCAATGTCTGCCGCAGACTGTTAACCGAATTCAGATGCACACCCCTGCCAAACTGCTTCGCCCTGCATGGGCTCCAAGGGTGAGCATCCCGGACGAGCCCCCAAATCTAACAGTCTCAGGAAAAATGTGCATCCTCGACCGAGATTCGAACCTCAGACCATCGGCTCACCGTGTCAACGCTCTACCAATTAAGCTACCGAGGCTACCCGATACGAGAACCGCTACACTAGTAAAGTCCCTCAATACTCTAAGATAATATGGAATGGACATTGTGCTGATATTCAAAAAGTAATAGGCAAACGTTTATCCAAAACTCAGATAATGGTTCAACAAATCAAAATGATGAAAAAATAAAGTGGGTCAATAGAAACTAAAAGATAAACAATGTGTAAATGTAACTTCCTGCAACATAAGAAGAGCATGAGAAGGTATTTGAAATTCAATGTAACAATGGATTTATATCAACCAAATACTGGCCGTTGAATATATCAGGCTAAGACGTTTATAACTTGTGAAGTTGGGCTAGTTTGAGGTTTATTTATTGACTATATATAGCTAAGAAATCATTGTAGTTCATTCTAGCAATTCGCACTGAATCTCTTGGACAATATATTTATTTTTGCACGTTTCAGGCTACAGTAGCGTTAGCACATATTTGTTTAATTTCATAACATCAGTAGATTCCTTCGTGATGCATTGATACGTTCGCTCTAACGGGTTCTGTATAGAATTCTGAACAGAAAAACAAACATGCGTTACCCCTATATTCAAAGTCATGAAGACCATGCTAATAAATGTCGATATACTATCAAATTCACAGTTAGCTATAAAGCCTTTTTGAAGTTATGACATACATAAAGGCAGCGTAAAATTAATTACAAAATATTAGATGCTAAAAACACTTAAGGGGTTGTTACCAGTTCATATAAGAAAGCCCTAATGTTAATGTGTAAAGAAATAATTTTAGCAAAGCAAAAAAAAAAAAAAAAAAAAAAAAAAAGCACGTAAAAGTAAAATTAGCGGTTAACTATTATCTGTATTTAAAATAATGCTTGAGAGAATTTGTATATTTCATACTATTTCACGAACAACAGGCTTAATCAAACCAAGTTTGCTGTTTTTTACGTCATTGCGTTCTATGCTTCCGAAAGACATTTAGATCTGTCAATAGTTAGTACAAATGTACGTGTGGCGGCTGTAAAATGTCTCCCCGTACTTGGATTCAGTGTTGTTATATTTTCTGGTCCTTTGGGATCATGGAGTCCATTCAACATACCTGTAATAGAGTTCCGCTTAAGCCGGTGCTAGGGGGCGTGAGAGGTGTTGCACATTTCATTACCTTTCATGAACAGACTCAATCAAACCGAGTCTGCTATTACTCATTTTGGTTGCATTCTTTGCTTCCAAGGGATCTTTTTACAGATTTTATTGATAAAATACTGTTAGTAAATTATTTTTTTCACTCTGTAAATTTATATTAAAAGGTAGCAAAATTAGCGAAGATCTGACTTTTATAACAAAAATGCACATAGTGACATTTGACTTTGTGCTTTGATCTTACTATGACCCTTAGAAGGTAACACCTACCCCCATCCCAGGCTGAATCTTTTTCATTCTTTATGAAGTTAACAATGAACATGGATGTCGGGCATAAACAAAAAAATGCCATCAAAGGCAATTTTAGGCCTCTTTCTCGAATGTATAGGCACACGTTTCATTTACTACAATACTTGCTATTAATAAAACCAAGATCAAACATACTTTTTAAAATTTTTACAAATAATTAACAAAATCGTAAAGTGGTAAAGGCAGAGGTTTATTTTTTTAATTAATGTACACATAGATACTGCATAAAATTTAGTTTTCACTATGCATTATGTCAGTTATATTTTTCATGTACTTACCTGCATCTTGATATAATTGAGTTCTGCATTTCAATTGAGCTGAAATGTAAAAGCAGACGACTTTATAAAAGTTGTAAGGTAGCATATAAGGCACCAGAAAAGAATGAAACAAAAACGTTTAAAACAAATGATCCATCATATTTAGTGTAAGTTAAGTTTATACTAAAAGCTTTTATGATAGGAGTAAGGAATCATTTCTTATATAGACCATCTGTGGCAGTTTGCATGTTTTAATTTAAAAATTGCATATCAAAAATATTCGTTTGTGTCTAACCCGTTCATTATGCACTCGCGTTTTTTTCACACAGGTCATTGTCTCATTCATACATGTTTAGAAAGTCGGGCAATTCAAGAAGGCATGTGTCATACAATGCTTTCTTGTCTAACTTCACAGGGCAATGCCAAAGTATTTTTTCTGATCTGATTTTATATTACGATATAAGTGTGAAAAAAAGTTTATTAATTGATTTGAGAACATTACTTTGCGGTCTAATGCCATTTTTGTATAACAAGAGGGCCAAGATGGCCCTAGGTCGCTCACCTGAGAAACACACCATAACACAAAATAACAGTGTAAACATGTTTGACCTAGTGATTTCATGGAAATAAATATTCTGACCAATTATCATTAAAATTGGAGCTAAAATCTTGAGTATAAGTGAGTATTTTCTGTGATTTGACCTAGTGATCTAGTATTTGACCCCACATGAAATTTGGTCAGAATAATTGCATTGATGAAATATAGGTCAATAAGTTCAAATATAGGTTATCTGGGATGGAGATAAAATGAAATGTACAGCCTCTATCGCATACACAAGGTTTTTCTTTGATTTGACCTAGTGACCTAATTTTTGACTCTAGATGACCCTTTTTCCAAATCGGCCTAGATTTCATCAAGGATATCATTCTGACCAAAATTCATGAAGATTAGTTGAAAAATACAGCTTCTATCGCATATACAAGCTTTTTCTTTGATCTGACCTAGTGACCTACTTTTTGACCCCATATGACCCATATTCAAAGTCTACCTAGATTTTATCAAGGCAATCATTCTGACCAAAATTCATGAAGATTAATTGAAAAATACAACCTCTATGGCATACACAAAGTTTTCCTTTGATCTGACCTAGTGACCTACTTTTTGACTCTAGATGACCCATATTCAAATTTGACTTAGATTTCATCAAGGCAATCATCCAGACCAAAATTCATGAAGATTAATTGAAAAATACAGCCTCTAGCGCATACACAAGGTTTTTCTTTGATTTGACCAAGTGACCTAGTTTTTGACTCCAGCTGGCCCTTTTTCGAACTCGGCCTAGATTTCATCAAGGTAATCATTCTGACCAAAATTCATGAAGATTTATTGAAAAATACAGCCTCTATCGCATACACAAGGTTTTTCTTTGATTTGACCTAGTGACCTAGTTTTGACCCCAGATGCCCCTTTTTCAAACGCGGCCTAGATTTCATCAAGGTAATCATTCAGACCAAAATTCATGAAGATTAATTGAAAAATACAGCCTCTATCGCATACACAAGGTTTTTCTTTGATTTGACCTAGTGATCTAGTTTTTGACCCCAGGTGCCCCCTTTTCGAACTCGGCCTAGATTTTATCAAGGTAATCATTCTGACCAAGTTTCATGAAGATCAGTTAAAAAATACAGCCTCTATCGCATACACAAGCTAAATGTTGACAGACAGACGACAGACAGACGACAGACGACAGACAGACGACAGACGACGGACGCTGGACATCGAGCGATCAGAAAAACTCACCTGAGCATTGCTCCGGTGAGCTAAAAAGGACAATATTGGTTTGATTTGATTCTTGGAGGTAAAAGTAATTCCTAAAGACGAATCCTTTATACACGTATATATGTGTAATCTGCATAAATTTTAAAGTGAAATTCTAACATAAAAATAATTCCAAATTACGTCCAAACGCAAACATTCAATTGGGACGGATTTATCTAAAACAGTGTACCAATATTATTCAAAATGGAATTCAATTTCTACATAACTCTTTGCCTTTGAAATATAAGGTCAGTCATACTGTTTATGCAAAATCACATAACAGATAATCGTCAGTAAGTGTAACCTTCAATAAGTCATTAGTTTATGGATTTTATTAAACACCTGGAAAATCTGACAGAAAATGAACAATTTCTATGAGGTTTAAAGACATCCGTCTGTTAAATACCGTAAGGATTGCCGTATTAAATTTAAGATTCTTTTAGCATTAACAAGGATTACTCAATACAGTTTTGTAAAACATAATAAGAAACGATATTGGGCACATAATATTCATTGTTTAGTGCTTCAAAACCGCCATATTGATTGAAGATATCCAAACTTACGGCTACCGTTGTATTCACCATAAAGTGTTCGTGAATCGACGTTTTATCATTTTCGTTCACATGTAAATTTGGGAAAAAACTACCACATTTAGATATCAGCCCTTTTAGCAGAATTGGAGCAATGGTTCCTTTACAAATTTTGTCCCGGTCCATTTTAATAATTCTCTTGTTAGTATCAAATGAATGCAGACATGCATAATAATGATAACAAAAATAATAGTAATCATAACAAAGATAAAAAGATTAAGAATAGGATGGCTTCTCTCTAGCTGTATATAAAAAGAAACAAAACCAAAACGTACCGCGCATGAGAAAGCAGAAATTCAGCAATACAAATAGCGATAATAAAAGTGCAGCAGCAACAATAACTTCAGAATGAAACTTGAGGTTGTGGTTACTTGTATCTGAAATTGTTGGAATTTATTCAAATCATCAAACATGAATTCATCACAAGACATTCAATAATCTGGACATCATCAATGTACGCTAACCTAACCAGACCATTTTACTAGACTTAACAAAATTCACCCTTTCTTTAATGTCAATGTAATTTGCATCTGTGTTTCCATATCGGTAAGAAGAAGTTTACAGACAAATAACAAAGTCAGTAAAAGTTTCAGTGTCTTTCAAGTTTCCCTAGCAAATTATCAATGTATGGGACTCTTACAGACCTCAGACATACTAATTATTTTGCAGTTGTATATTCATTGACCTAACCATCCCCCAGCGTTTCCTAGAGTGAAAATTGATTTACTGCCTATAAACTTCACCAGGGTTTATTTACTAGCTGTACGCAGCCAAATAGCATGGGTTATTTAATTTCTGCTTGACAAATTCGCCTTAAGTCACTTACTTCTCTGATGCATAAACCCTGTACCATATATATTGGTCTAATTCAGCGAAAACACGCTTTAAAATTGACGTCAATTACAGGGACTGGACGTGAATATCGGCTATAAGTGATATTTTATTAAAATTGAAATTTGACGATATTACGAACAATAAAACGAAAGTTTTTTCCTCCAGTAAGCCTCAGCAATAAAGCAAAATCCTATCACTTTAACCAAAACACCATGAAGGAAAGCGTTCTTAACGACCGTTATATCAAATTTTAACATTAATAGAGTTTAACTTTAGTATACCCCCGTGACTATAGCTTTGCAATTTAAAATCGAAAAATTATTTAAAATCAATTAATTATCATGTGTTTCCATAACGTATGATATGTAAGTAACTGTAAGAAGTTTCAAAGCTTTCTTTAGAAATTTCGCAACAATTCCTTGAAATGTTAAAGTTTTCGTTTTTTGCTTGCTGTTGTACGATCTGGAGGTCAGTCCCTTTAAAGATCACACTGTTTAAATAAAACTAATGGTGTGGTTTAAAGGGTGATAAAGATAATTTCTTAGCTGTTGTTGGTGGTTTTACTTGAGCTTCTTTCTTATTTAAATATTGACATTATTTGATAACTGAATTTTACTGACAATACAAATGTACACGAAAACTTTATTTACCAGTTATACATTTACCACGAGAATGGTAAACAAACTGCCTCTCTTCACAATAATTCCTGCGAAGATCACAATTGGATGGAAATGTTTTATATGTTTTCGACTCAGCATTATAACCGCAAACTGGATCATAAGTAGCTGGACACGAGTTTTGACATACACAAGTCCCGTTGTAACAGAAACTGTACTCATCACAACCGTCATCACATCCTAAAATGTAGTATCAGCAAAGCCATGTTAAATTAAACAATATACTCAGGAATTACACAGTAATGTACTTATCCTATTTGTATATAATTTAGGATCTTATTTGTTAACAAAGAACCGTTTATTTTACTTGATACAGACGGGTCATTCCATGTGAAAACCTGTTCTTCATAAGTGAATGTTTTCACAGATCAAAACGATCGCCAATTGCCTATTCCAGACGTTTTGCGGATGGAAATATTCGCGTATTGCCGATAATTAAAGTGTAAAAGCCAAATTCCTATATTTACTTGAATAAAATGACATGTCAAGGTGAACTTTGGAATCTCAGGTTGCTGACATTTTCACGAATTTCTTAATTGTTTAAAATTCGCGAATATTTCCACGTCGTGATCTTTTCGACTCATACAGTATTAGTGTCATGATATATTTATTCCATAATAAATAGTTTAAAATTCTAGTGAAAAATCTATTGTTCAGGTAGAAACTAGAAATAAGTATATTGCTGTTAAGTTATATAAGGAAATATAATTCTACCATATTTTACATATTGTGTTTTCATGGCAACCGAAATTACAAAGAACACATGCACCGTGAAATGTAGATGTGCAAAGACAAAAGGCCGGACAAGAAGCCAAAAATTTGCAGGTGAGATTTTTTCAAGCAAAATCATTTCAAACTGCATCTTATTATTCAAAAGTTTAGTCAGTAAAATGCATGATCTTTTCCATAACAGAAGGAAAATATACACATCAGGCACGACGACCTGATATTGTTTTCATGGCTTTCTTAACGTCACGTTTCTAAATGCTTACAGTGACTTACTTAAAGATATTGTAAATCTTGAAAAAAAAATACGAGAATGTCTTCAAACTTTCAGGTAGTAGTTATAAAAAAAATGTTGGCTATAAATATTTTATTGTTTCAATTTTGATTAATTTTTGCTACTTATACAGATTTTGTCATGGTACGGACCATGACTATAACCCATTATCAGTAACTTTTAGCATGGAACTTGCAAATTTTGCTGCATGAGAAACATCTTTTGACCAGTGATCAAGGCAATATGTATAAAGTTTGCATTGAATAATTTATATCAAAGGACTTATATTTTATGATATTTAAATTTTTAATATATTACTTATATTTTTCTGTGAAGTTTCCACTTCTCTCTATTTTATACCTCATTTTGTTGTCGTAGCAGCTGAAATTGTCTTACCTTCAAATCAAAATTATATAAATATGTATTAAGATGCCGAGTGTCACTGAAATATTACATACTTGTCACATTTAGCATACAGAGATGTATAGACAGAAAAATGAATAGTCGATGGACAGATAAAAGGATGAATTATAAATGTGATTTCCTTTCAACACAACTTTTAGACATTATAGTTCTTACTATTTCTTTATTATTTTTTTGTTTTGTTTTCTGTTGCGAGAATAGTTTGCATCAGACTTTCAAATAAGACAACAACACAATTTTTGTGTAAACCATTCATACTTCAGACGTTTTTAAAGAACACATAAAACCTACTAATAATACCTCTTTTTGTTATAGCAACCAAAATTGTGGTCAAAGTTTGCAAACGAACGGACTTTCTCACAAAAAAGGCTTCCATTCAATATCTATGTAATATATTTCCGCTTAAGTCGCTGATATTTGATGCAAGGGGTGTTGCCGTTTCCATTACATCTCATGGACAAATTCACATAAACAGTCAAATGGACGAACATGACAAAACTGTAGGTCGCCAGCATATCGTAAACAGCCAGGGCGAAATGTTATATCCAAAAAGGAAGAAATGTAGATATAATACAAGGCAGATTTATAGTTCTAATCTTACTACACACACCTTTTCATCTCCCAATCCCTTAAGAGTATGTAAAAGTGTCTTAACAGTGCAATTTACAGCGATGTTCTACGACATTATATCTTTAAATATTTTTTTTAAAAAGGGACTTTTATTCTTTCTATATACTAAAATAAGTTTAGATTCTGTGTTTCATTTGGAAATAAAACTGACAGGATTTAAATGTAATCAGGACATGATTTGGACAATTCTTGCATGATGATAAAAAGATGAGTTTAGGACTAGTTAACATTTTCATGTTATATGCAATTTTACTTTTCAAAAGAAACTTAGTTATTGTTAATAGAAATAATTTAGACATAATAATAGGGCTCATTCAATAGATGTGTAATACAGTTCCGCTTGGGCTTGTGCTAGGGTGTGAGAAGTGTTACACATTTTATTACCTCTTATGAACATAATCAAACCGAGTCTGCTATTATTCTTTTTTGGTTGCATTCTCCAAGGGATCTTTTTACAGTTTTTATTGCAAAACACAAAATTTTATTGGTGATTTATAAAGAAGCGCTGCACGTTGAAAATGTCTGTGACAGCCAGGTATTTCATGAAATGTTTTAATAATTTTAGGGAACTGTACATTACAATATTACCTCCAGGTTTTAACTTGACTGGTAAAGAATAAGATATACATGCTTTTTTGCAATGACTTTACCCATGTTTTGCTACTCCTATCGTGTTGATTATTCTAAGCTCGAATTAAACGAATCCATGCTTTGTCGCAAGTTTCAATATTTGAATTAGTACGTGTGGCATACATATTATCAAAGTGTTTCAACATGATGTTGCCATTTTCCAATTTGCAAAGACCTTGCACATGTACTATGACTGCGATCTTCATTGTTCTAACTACTAGTCCCAGAATCAGTTAGCTACAAGATATCGTTCTTGGACATTTGACGTGTGAGGACTGTAGGTCCAAGTGTCCATTACGGATAACTACTGCTTCAATTTAGGTATCATATGACCTCTAAGTTTATATCTCATAGATGTGTTAGCTCAGCGGCTGAATTCATGAGGACCATCCAGCTGGCTACGAGTCGGGTCACCGTGCCTCGTGATGAAAGCACGGTGGCACCTGGTCTTCTCCACCATTAAGCTAAAGTCGCCAATGACCTACAGGTCGGTGCGACGTAAATCAAAAACAACATACCATAGACAAAACATATACGTTTACGCACATTGGTTCAACTATTCATCAATTGTTGAGCTAAAACCATTTTGACTACACATTCTTATGTGACTGCCTGTTCTGCTATAAATTATTTCTTAAATAAACAAGAGATCACAAAGTGATCTTGGCGCCCACCAATGTGCCATTTTTGAGTGTTCCAAATTTCAAAACTTACTGACTAGCTCAAGGTCAAATTTCATTTCCGTACACAACATTGTGAATGTGGTCTAAATTTGAAGCCTGTAGCTACAGAAATGTGAAAGTAGGTCACTAGGTCAAAATTAAGGTTAAAGTTCATTTCGGTACATAAAACTATGCAAGTGGTCCAAATTTGCAGGCTGTAGCTTGAGAAATGTGAAAGTAGGTCACTAGGTCAAAATCAAGGTAAATTTTATTTCGGAACACAGAACTATGTATGTGGTCCAATTGATGCTGTACCTTCAAAATGTGAAAGTAGGTCATGGTCATTTAGGTCCAGTTTGTTCGTATCAAAACTATGATGTCCATTAGGTTGTACTTAGAAGTGAATGGCATTGGTCAATTCATCGAACAGAATATGTGTTCCAAATTGAAGTGTCTTCACGAGATCACGAGTAATCTGGGCGCCACAGTGCTTTATGTCAATTCAAGACTTACTGACTAGCTCAAGGTCAAATTTCACTTCCCACACAACACTGTGCATGTGGTCTAAATTCGAAAGTTGTAGCTTGAGAAATGTGAAAGTAGGTCACTAGATCAATTTTAATGACAAAGTTCTTTGTACACAAAACTATGCATGTGCATCAAGTTTGAAGGCTGTAGTTTGAGAAATTTGAAAGTAGGTCACTAGGTCACTCTTAAGGTCAAAGTTTATTTCGGTACACAAAACTATGCAAGTGGTCCAAATTTGAAGGCTGTAGCGTGAGAAATGTGAAAGTATGTCACTAGGTCAAAATCAAGGTCAAATTACACTTCAGAACACAAATCTATGCATGTGGTCCAAATTCAAAGCCTGTACCTTCAATAATGTGAAAGTAGGTCACTAGGTCAATGTCAAGGTCAAAGATTGTTTCGGCACACGATCCTATGCATGTGGTCTAAATTTAAAGGCTGTAGCTAAAGAAATGTGAAAGATGGTCACTAGGTCAAAATCAAGGTAAAATTTAATTTCGGAACACTGAACTATGCATGTGGTCCAAATTTGAAGCCTTTACCTTCAAAAATGTGAAAGTATGTCACTAGGTCAATGCAAAGGTCAAAGTTTGTTTCGGTATACTAAACTATGCATGTGGTCTAAATTTGAAGGTTGTAGCTTGAGAAATGTGAAAGTAGGTCACTAGGTCAAAATCAAGGTCAAATTACACTTCAGAACACAAATCTATGCATGTGGTCCAAATTTAAAGCCTGTACCTTCAAAAATGTGAAAGTATGTCACTAGGATAAAATCAAGGTCAAATTTCATTTCGGAACACTGAACTATGCATGTGGTCCAAATTTGAAGCCTTTACCTTCAAAAATGTGAAGTAGGTCACTAGGTCAATGTAAAGGTTAAAGTTTGTTTCGGTACACAAAACTATGCATGTGGTCTAAATTTGAAGGCTGTAGCTTGAGAAATGTGAAAGTAGGTCACTAGCTCAAAATCAAGGTCAAATTACACTTCAGAACACAAATCTATACATGTGGTCCAAATTTAAAGCCTGTACCTTCAAAAATGTGAAAGTAGGTCACTAGGTCAATGTAAAGGTTAAAGTTTGTTTCGATACACAAAACTATGCATGTGGTCCAAATTTGAAGGCTGTAGCTGCAAAAATTTGAAAGTAGGTCACTGGGTCAAAATCAAGGTCAACTCATGTCAAGGTTCATCTTGCCACTCAAAACCATACATGTGGTCTAAATTTGAATGTTGTAGGTTATTGACAAGAAGACTTTAAAATCTTTTCCCTATATAAGTCTATATGAACCATGTGACCCCTAGAGCGGGGTCATATTTGACCCTAGAGGATTAATTTGAACAAATTTGGTAGAGAACCACCAGATGATGCTACATTACAAATGCCTAAGTCCTAGGCTTTGTGGTTTGGACAAGAAGATTTTCAAAGTTTTTCCCTATATAAGTCTATGTAAACCATGTGACCCCAGGGCGGGGCCATATTTGAACCTAGGGGGATAATTTGAATACTCTTATTAGAAGACCATAAGATAATGTCACATACAAAATATCAAAGTCCTAGGCCCTGTGGTTTTGAACAAGAGGTTTTTCAATGTTTTCCCTATATAAATCTATGTAAATTATAGAAATAAACAAAGGGACATAACTCACGAAAATTATTGAACCAGTCTGATTTTTGGGGGTACACAACTAGGGTACCAATACATCGTTCTGACAAAGTTTGGTCAAAATCCCCCTTGTAGTTTCTGAGGAGATGCGATAACGAGAAATTGTTAACAGACGGAAGGACGGAAGGACGGACGACGGACCACGGACGCAGAGTGATTTGAGTAGCCCACCATCTGATGATGGTGGGCTAAAAATACTGAATTGATATTAAAGTAACAAACGAGACATCGGTTTGATTGAGCAACGTAAGAGGATGAGGATTTAAATATTTAATCAATTCAACTAAGTACGGACATGCAATGCAAATGCAGTCAGGCAGACAAGTCTATCAAAAATTGTGAATGGATGACAACATACAAAATCTTAAAACCTACCTGGCTTTTGATATATAGTTGTAACTGTAGCTTGAGTTAACGAGGTGTCAGTAGACTCTCCTTCTTTTATTTCTGATGTCGTTCTTAAATATGAAAGTTTAGCATTCATTAACCAGTTAGATCTATTTCTAAAGTTGTTATCAAACCTAGGTGTTAAAAAAGACAAGAAGTAACAAGAAACATTTGTAAACTCAGTAACCCTCAATTCATATGTGTAGTATTTCGACGTACTACTATATCCGAACATTTCCAGTTCAAACAGGTAAAAAACAGGCCCTAATAATTTTCATAATTATCAGATTTTTTCATTTAATTCATTGGAAACTTTATACAAGTTTAATATAAATTTTGAATATAATACAATATCTAATAATAGGGAGGTTCCAGATTGCTAGTTTGAATTAATAATTATTAATTAAGAGGCGATAAAAATGATACAGGAAGCTATTCAGGCATTTCATTGCAAACATGTATTATGTAAATTGCGTGGGCCGTTCTAAATATTATGACAATTGCGCGTTTCTGTAAAAGTCTTACATGCAAGAAACCCGTGTTTTGCATCGCTGATGCACAAATGATTCATAGAACGCTTGTTATACTGTCTCGGAAATATTTTTGTAGGGCAAAACCAGCAGTGACATCAAATATTTTGCAGGACAAAAACAGCAGTGACATCAAGGGATACTGCGGCTGTACGATGTCGAAAGGAAAATGTTGTTCTAGATATAGCGTCTTTTCTTGGTATGTGTCAATGGTTAGGACTCATGAGATTTTCACCAATCACTTTGGTTTAAGAAAGGTTTGTATCTAATGGGTGCCATATTACCCAATGAGCAAAAGACCAGTAGGGTAAAATGTGCTAAAGGAACGCTGTAAAGGTTCTCGAATTAAGATAATATCAGACTGTCACAGCTCCTAACAATAGAAGAGACCTGGATATACTTTTATCAGCCACACTATTGCGTTAATAACAGACAGTGGCTGCGAACCATTTAAAAAGGCACAACAAGTGTCAAAAAGGTTTTGTCTTTTATTTCATTAAACTCAAAGGGTACTGTTGTGCACATTCCTACACCGTCAGGAAAGTCAGTCAACGGAAGATTTTTAGAGACAAAGTACAAAAAGCTGTTCAACAAAAAACAAAACAAAATGCGTCCAAGGATTGAACTTCACGTATCCGGTTGATCCATGAGGCTCTCAAAGTGCCATCGTTCAAAAGAATGAAAACATGACACTATTCAATCATACTACTTATCCACCTGATCTTTGTCCTTGTTACATTTTCATCTTTCTAAGGTTGGATACGATACTGACTGGACTCAAATATATATCGAATAAAGCAACTGGGAATGGTATTTTCAAAGTTTCTCGCGATAATACCAAGAGAAGACTACTCTGCAGCGTTAACGTCCTGCATTTCTTGATAGCGGAAGAGCATTGAACTCAATGGCGAATATTTTGAAGGGAAAAACAAAATTTTAAGTCTATAATACACTGCGTACCATATTCGAGCACAATTGTCATTATTTGAAGAATGGCATTCGTATTCTTTGTAATACTTGTTTCAAGGCTGAATCATTTCACATAAAAGTATTGTTAAATTCTGAAAATACTCCACCCTGTCAAATTATACACCGGACTGACCAATCCTTAAACTACCTTCCTAATGTTTAGTGTCAATCAAATTACCATTTTTACGCCGTCAGTATGTTGCAGCAAGGGAGCGAACGCATGACCTCCCGTGTACGAAGCGGTTGCTATACCATAAGGGTATCAAGGCTTTTATAAAGATATTTAACCTAGAATTGCATTAACTTGATAAATATTTGTCTTATCTCGAAACAGCAAGGAAGAGCAAATCTATTTAATACAAATGAACTTAGGTCTTTCTTCACTATATTGTTTACTTCACTCCGCAACTACAACAAAAGATGTACTTAGGGGATCAGACATTGCATTATTCTTATCAGTAGATTGAGAGATATAAAAGTTATTTGACATACATGTTAATCGGTAAACAGACATCAGAATCCTCGTCCAGTCGATCAAAACCTTCATCGCAGACTGGGGCACATGTATAATCTGAAACATATCAAAACGTTGGTGCGATCTATTACATGTATAATAGATGTTGTTAGAACTAAAATAGCATATTAAGTAGTATTGTATTCCTTGTATTTTATGCACATGGGCTTACTACACTGCAATGTTGATATATGTTTATTCAACAATAGTGACTTATACCTAAGTAAAATTATTTCATACAAAGGATAAATATCACTTACCTAAGGCCAGGTAATACCACACGAAAGATAAATTTTATGCCTGTGCTAGTTCAAGATTTGACTTTGCTCGAAAAGGGTAGGGAATCTCTAGCAAAAACCATTTGTAAAATAATTTACATGAACGTACTGTGTTTTCAGAAAATATAATGTTTAATGTAGTTCAATGATACTCTCTGTGTCAGCTCTTGGCTTTCTCCCCGGAAGCTGGTTTAACTTGTCCGCAGTTTTACCGAAAAAAGCTTCGTAAATGATTACAATGTTTCAAGTAATTTTCGTGCGTCTGGAAACACGGAAAAAGCCCCAAAAGGAAACGCTACTTTCTATGAATGCAGCCGCTACTTCACCGCCTAAACGAAACTTAAGTTCATGTAAATATGTTTACATGACAGATACGAAAACAGAAATTTATAGACAAAGGCTTGTATTCTACAATTAGACGCAACCTAGATAACACGTGTTATCACAATATCTCATTCTAACACGAATTATTGAGCAAGCAGAAATATTTATTCTATGCTCAGAAACAGCGACTTTGCTTGTGACCCCAAGCCTTAAATACAAAAAATATATGAGATCTCCATTCAAGCTTGGTATATATCATACAAGTTGGTCAGAGAACAATGTAGTTTATTTATCTTTAAGTAATTTGCAGACAATTCCTTTTCTTTTGACCTAGACACTTAATATGATCCTACCGTCCAATACTTTTCTCTGCATAAGTTATCATCTACAATGTTTTAAAGTAATATCTCACTCCTAACTAGGGTTATTAGGCACAAATCACCTGTCCAATCTTTAATGATAACTCAATTTTCATTAAATACCTCTGTCCCAAACTAGCTCTAAGAGATGTATTTGTAAATGCTTGCTATAAACTATGTTAGTTGATAATATGACACTCTGGACTGAAGTTACTGACCGAAATTCCCTGTTCGATGCCCAGACAGCGAGCCTTAATGACTTGAAAAGTGTCTAAACAAGAAGTATACACATAAAGTCTGGTGATGATGAAACATAATCTCGTTTAAAGGTCTTTCTTTTTAATGTAATGAAGCCCTTAGATACAGTCGTAAGAGGTATTTGCAAGGAAGGTTTTGTTTAGGTTTGGCACATATCCGTTGAGCAGTCCATGAGAACAGTTGTTTGAAGCAAAATGATTACAACAAATGCTGGTCCCGTACAATAAACACCGGAACATCTACTTACTTTTTCAGATTACCTCCTCTATCCTCTAAGGTTAAGTAACAACTTAATAATTTGCTGTTGTTGACATTTTAACTGTGTCCAACTAAGGGCAACTAACTTGTTGAAACATAGTTGCTTTTTCAACCTGACGGGAAAGTTTCATTGCACTATTATAACTTTAGTACTTCATCAAACTCTCAGCCTCATAAAGGTCTTCTATTCAGAATATAGTATCGGAAGAGTTGCCTATTCTAGGCAGAATTTCACGTTAATAAGAACAGTTGTACACGTAATTAATTTCAATAGAAATATGAAATATTTATATCCCCCCCCCCCCCTTCACCTAGCGGTTTACTTCATGACAGAGACCTTCATGAAAACAAACATCTAAATCAAAATATTGAGCCCAAAAAACATATCTTACATTATACTACTCATCAAATTTACATTGTGCTACATCAAAAGGCTCAAATTGATCACCACTCTGACAGTTGAACACATCTATCCGTTTCCATTAAAGATTGTCTTAATGTCTAGAAAATAATCTAATAACTACAAAGACAGTGATCTTTTTTATAGAGTATATATGCTATCAATTAGCACTGTTAAATATTATCATCCTGAAATTAATAGAAATACACCATTTGTTAAGAAATTTGTTCTCGGCGTTAGAAGAATAAGCAAACTTTACATAATTCCAACAAAAGATCATTTTGTCAATTAGATTTCAAATATTTATTATAAAACAATTTTAGACAAATGGTAGAACCTTATAGTGCCAGACGAAATGAAACAAGTTACGAATTGGTTGCCTTGTTCATTACAGAGTTAAATATAACAACAAAATCTATCTTACGTATAACCTTACTTAGAAGTAACTGTTGCGCTTTTCCATTTGGTAGATCGGGACATTTGTAATTATCTTTGCAGTCATAGTTCTTATAGTTGCACATTGTTCGACTTAAATCGTTGACAGGAGAGAATCCCTTCCTGGCATCACATCTACAGTAACGTTCATCTTTCGAATCGTCAGGTTTGCATAGAATTTTGTGTTTCTCCTTGGAGCAATCATTCCATTTCTTATTTGGACATTCTGAGTATTCGGAAGAGGGTCTGGATTTGTTGTTATAATAATCAGGGGCATAACATGCCTTACAGAACACAACTGGATCAGTCATTTTCCCGTCAATTTCTTTAAATCGAAGATGAGGTTCTTCTCCTACAAATGAAAATTTACGTATTTATTTATTTAAACTTATATTACCCTTCACAGTACTGAATTAGCTCTGATATCCTGATCTGTATTGTTCTATGTATACATGTCGAACATGTTCAAGCTGGATACTACTTGCATTAAACTTGCTGTATTATATAGTAGTTAAAACATAAGTCAGCTACCTATAAGCTGAACTCGTCTGAAAAAAAAATCCGTGTTTTTCACTGAATAATCTAGATTTGGTTTATAACTGTTTAACTACCTCACTTAAAGGAGTTCATCACAATATTTTGTGCGCAGCTCAATCGCGCAGCTAGCGATATCCACTGTAAAGTTCAGAATTCGCCGCAAAAAGTGCATAATTGTCGGATATGCAGCGCACTCGCGCAAAATATATCGTATGTACTGACAATGTAGGTCGTGCATCCATATTTTACCTTTAAAAGTGATGGTGTTTTATTGGAGGAGTAGTTGTAAGAAGTGCTCGAATCGAATACATTGTGGACAGCCAATTTGAAAGTAAACTATTTCGTCCAGTAACGATGCAGCCGACTCCAAGTCAAATAAAATTCCAGAAAATCTTAACGTAGATATATCTCCTTCAAGTTCAAATGTGACTTCCTAAAAATGTTGTTATACTTTTTGTGCCCCATCCCGCATTTCACGTAGTAAGGCCAGAGTTATGGCCCTTGATAGTCAAATTGTACATAAAGGGCCTAAACATTTGTGTCGCATGTACCTCAAAATTATATGCGCCAAGAGTCATGAAACCACACAAGAATTAAATTCAGCATGCGAAGTTGTGCACCAGTGCTTTTATTTGAGGTTTCACTCAATAAAAACAGATTTATGTCCCTTGACGTGGTCAAATATATACATAAATGGGATGTGAAAGCTTGTGTAGCACGTATCTCAAAAAGTATTTGACCTAGAGGCTTGCAACCTTAAAGGAGCATTATTCCGCATGTGAGTAAGAATATTGGTTAAGGAACTGATAATAACATTGTACAATTTGTTTTGTAAGAAAAAAAATGTTCATAATTTTTAGGTGGGTGGGGTAATGAAAAAATACTTTTGTGGGTGGAGTGAATATTTTTTAATTTTTCTTGAAAACAAGCACGGGTTGATATTATTTTTTTGGTTTAGATTTTTTTGTCTTAGTTCTAGCTTACATAATATAAAATTTGGAAAAATTCTGTCCGCTAGATTTTTCATATCATTAAGAAATACTTTGTGTTTTTCTTAGCTTCATATACTTTCGACATCTGTCAAGAGTAATTTTTCTGAGTTAATATACCTATATGTTGACATTTTATGCATAGTTATAGTGGTGTTATTAATGCGGATGCATAAACAGTAACATCAGAGTGAAACTTCGAATAAATAATTGTTTGCAGTAGTTTTATTATGACATGTATGTACTGTTTCTTCAGACAAAAATACCGATTAGATGTTCTTAATAAACTTTGAATATTGAAAAAAGAAGCACGGGTACCTATTATTTTTATTTTTTATTTTAACTTGTCATACATCAATCTATAAATATGCAAAGTTACAAAAAATTCTGTCCGCTAGAAATAATTGTGAAAAACATCTTTAAGTCGGCGAAACAAGCACCTTCCGAATTCAAGTAAAATTTAAAGACATAAAGACGTTGAGATGTCTACCTGTACGCGTGTATGAAGTAAACCTTTTGTAAATGAAAAGCGTCTGCTTAATTTTGTCAGATGAATTAAATCTAGTGCCTTGCATTTTCATAAATCTGAATGCTTAAGTATAGTTATTTCGAAGGTGTTCGGCTGCATTCATTTTGTTAGGTTGGCCACTTCAGTCGCATATCGGAATACAGAATGAACGTATACTCTTTACCAGTATTGGTACAAGTAAGAAATCAAAGGCTCTCAATATAACATCATTTATTAGAATATATGTTTATTTTTAGGAATGGCAAATTTGTGAGTGTCTGTCGTAAACGGCAATCGCCATGATTTTTAATTATTTTTGTGAAGTAGAAAATTTTGTATAGATTCGTTGTAGAAAACGTAAAAAGCTACAAAATTGTTTCAAATAACTTATCGTTTGCATTTTAGGGCAAGAGTGAAGTCCTCTCAGGAATTTGTAAATCTATTTGTTCAAGTGGTCATTGGTATATAACCATTACCACAGGGAGAGAGGTTAACAAGAACTTTATTCATACGTAAGTACACATGACATCTGATGTAGGATAATATGACCTATACCTGGGGCTTCAAATATGTTTACTAAGAACTTTCATAAGAACAATACCCTATTGTGACAACTAACTTTGTTCCATTTAATCTCACAAAACATTTATCTAACAATTTCAAAGTGACAGGAGACTGTATCATTTAAGTTCAAGTTCTGTAACTGTTACAATGAAAATGCAACAATCAGAAGATAATACGAATTGCCAACTGCGTGTTACAAAATTAAAGTTTTCAAGTACTCAGTACGGAAACGATTAATTAATTGAACCTGACAGACAGTAAGTAGGTCGAGTTTATACGATTTAGACCGTGTAACTATATTATATTGGCCAAACATTGTTATCCTATTTTCAACGTAGTAGAAGCCAAAGTGCACAGCCTCTACTGGTTTGGAACTTATTTTCATATTACCGCCTCACCTTTCCTTTCCTGCATAATTATTGTGATTAGCTGAATAGCAAAGGTCGCCAGTGCCCTTTGTGCTACGAAGTACTTTTCTTATGTGTTGTGTGAAATTCGCTAAAACCTGTATAATAGCTGTTGGTGTGCAAATTCTATCTTATAGAGCAGATAACTAAATTACAATTTAACTACCTGCAGAACAAATCTTCTCGTCAGCACAACCCTCCGTGAAAATATCTGGCGTATCATAATCCCTTGCACAGTGGTACTTCTTTTTAGCAGCACAGTTGAAGCAGACATTCGAATGTACGTCCCACCAATAACTCCCAAACGGACCACAGTAATTGTTAATTTTGCAGTCAGGAATTGGTGAAAATAAGGAAGCTGGTAGCAAAATGTATATAACCTGAAAAGTAAAATAAAAACTAGGAAGTCATTAAAATATTTATGTTTCCTTAAGTTCGTTAGAGGTTACTTTGCTTTCATTATTTCAGTGCAACATTGGTACTACGCATTATTTTACCTGAGTGTTTAATAAGGTTCTACGTAAGGATATATTGTAAAAATATTTCTCGCCCTTATGAATTCTGCTGAAAATACAACAGAACATATTGAAAAACCATATCGATATTATTAAATTTGAATAAAGTGTAAAAAAAACAACTGATCAAAGAGGGTTCTGAAAAACATTCTGTTACTAATGGGCTTCCGTAGTTTTATTCAATGTATTTTTGAAATGATTTATTGCATTTAAATAGCAGATGCGTAGCTGCCTTTACGCAGATACGCAACTGTATAGTGAAAATCTGGCAACTGGCTAACTGTTTGATTGCAATAAGAAGTCTGTATATCATGCAATGGTGATTGCTTCATACGCAATCAATGCTTATTTCATATTTTGTTTGAAGAACAATAAATTCCGGATATAGCAAACTCATCAGGAAAAACAAATATGTTCGTTATAGCCTAGGTTTGTTACAAAGATATAGCGAACATGTTCCTTATCTAGGCATTATTTGTATAACAAACTGATTTATATTATTAATTGATTTAACATGCACTAAAATGCACCAATTGTCTTTGTAGTTTTGTAACAATTTAGGTACAGTTTTGCGGTTTATTTTATTATCCCACTGTTTGTTATAATTCTGACAATGTGAAATATTACAGTCATACGCCGGCTATACAACTGTTTAAGAAGGAGTGCGACCTTTAAAAAGAATTAAGACAGATCTATGAAAATTGAACAGAAGAAAAGTAAAAATATTTCTGATTGTTACCGTTTCCTGCAACAAAATTATCATACAATGTCAAAAATGTCTAAACTATTGGTTGAGACATAGGTAAAGTTACATCTTCAATCCTAACAGCTTTTTGTATAACACTGCAGACGTAATTTCTCACGCGTGATAATTATTACTGTATTTTCAGAGCTATATCATATAATTGTACTTAAATGCATGATATTATCATTTATTTCATGGTCAAAATGATGTAGAAAATAAAATCCAATAGAAACCTAGTTAAGTCCTACGCGTATTGCCCAGTTATGACACCGGTACAAGTCAGAAGATGCTCGAATTACAGTATTTGGCGGTGATTACATATTTTTCAATAACCTAATAGGTAACTTAATTATATGTATTATATTTCAAAAGACCTTAATTAACATTCTATGCAATTATCAGATCACGATTTCAGTGTTATACTTGGTTTTAGATGTCGTTTGGATATATCAACACTCACGCTTAGTTTTTGATATTTGTTTATGATTCAATATTGCTGGTACAGTGTTTACTCAATGCTAATGTTAAAGCCTGCAATTTTAATACTGTCGCTCTTCGCCATTGTGATCTCACGTTTCGCTATCGTGATTTCGCGTTTCACGCTTCTCAACCATTGGCAGGCGATACTCGAAGCGCGGGATCACGATGGCAAAGCTCGAAATTATGATGTCACGATGACAAAGCACGAAATCGAAAATTTTTCGTAATTTTTTGCTTCGCCATCGTGATCATACTCTTCCGCGCTTCGCTCATATGAGCAGGTGATACGCTAAGTGCTCTTATCGCGAAATCACGATGGCTTCTCCGTTGTTATCCCGAGAGAGAAAGCAATGCAAGAAGCGCGAAGCGTGAGATCACGAAATAATTTAAAAGGTGTAGGAAACATTTTGAAGAATACCGTTTTAGTTGGAAAAAGATAAGGGAAATACCTTTAACGAAGCTGACGTAATGAAGACATCGCTGACCTTTATCAGAATGCTTTTTCCTATTCAAGGTATCAGTTTCATATTTCATATTTTGTACATTTGTAACAGCATCATGAAATAAACACACATTAGCATTATACGACTTGAATTACACGATTTATTATAACACAGCAGGCGGCATGCTTTTAGGTATATATAATATATCTGTATAATGCATTAAATGATTCAGAATGATTTCTGCATCTGTTACCAAAACTCTCTATTTAGTTGCGCAAAGCGGCATGATGACATCACAGGCGTGCATAATAAAATACAATAACATTTTGGTGATTTTTTTTATTTAAAGAAAACAGTTATTCTATATAAGCTGTTGACTATTTATGTGCGTGGCAACATAGCATCCCTCGAAATCAATTACAAATAATATTTTTGTGTACTGCATTAAAACGATTTTTACGACGAGCTGATACGTCTTTTTATAACAGCTTTACGTACATATACTTATTTACATATTTCTTGAATAATACATCCAATCATAATGATATTTTGAAAGAGTGTTACCACCAACCATCCGTTTTGAATAAATACTTGCACACATATGACATGGATCAATGAACCACAGATTGCACATGCAATATTACGCGCATACCTAGTAAAATGAAACATTTTGATTTTTATGTAAAATATTAAGAAAGAATAAGGTTTTCTTGCAATGATTTTGCTTCAAAATCACTCTAAAATGCACCATTTGCCGCATTAAAATATAATCCAGGAGAGGATACCCCTACCCCCGCCTTCCACATTACCTCTGCGTACTATGAAGAATACCCCAGCTTCACCTGAAAAGTGTGACCAATAGCTAACGATATCCGTTTATTTCGTGCAGATTGCTTTCCAAATGAACCAGTCATTTTAAATTGAAAAACTTCTAGTCATTCACACTGACCACTTACAGCTAGGAAAATATCTGTCAAAGATTATTACCGTTCTGTTAGGCCTGCTGTAAAAGCTGTGATCGAACAGAATGCGCGATTGTCGGTGAAAGATATAGCCAGTTGTACTGGCATATCAGGCAGTGTGCAAACAATTCTGAAAAAGCATTTGGACCTGAAAAGAAGTTTGCACTAGTTGGGTACCTCATTTGCTCACTGAGACGCAAAGGAAACAACGCCATAAATATAGACAGGAACTTTTGAAAACATACAAATGCTGTGATAGTCGGGTTATTTCTAACTTACTAACAGGTGACGAAACCTCGGTGCACGTGTTAAAGCTACAGAGAAGCTGATAATAAATGAAAGCGAAAAGATCAAATAAAACGCCCCTCTATTACTAAGAGAACAATAATACGTTCGTAAAAGATGTTGTGCGCAATTGTAGTGGACCAGTCGTTGAAATGCATTGTCCATCTGGTCATACAGTTACTGAGCGATTCTACAAGAACTCTGTACTTCGCAAAAAGAATTTTCTTAAGCCTATGAAATAAAAAATAGTCACCAGGACACAGGTCAGGTAAACAAGGCGCATGGGTTAAAACTTCCACCTTTTCAGAAGCAAAAAAAAAAAAAAAACGTAAAAAAAAACCAAACTAAAAACGAATTTCCTATTTTCACTTTCAAAATTTATTGTAAAGAATATACATTAAATTACATATTTCTATGTAGGGTTTCAAGATAAACTACGATAAATGGTTTACGATGGGAGAACGAACGGGGTCTTCCGGTTCTGAGCATAGAAATTATGTGATTAAACAAGCAATCAATTGCACGGTACGAGATGAGACTGTACTGAAATGAGATGAAACGGAATGGAGATTAGATGAAGGAAAACGGCTTTAAAGGAGCAGGAGTTGGAAAGCTAAAAATAAAATCTGATGCTGAAGACTGCGGAACTGATTCAAGTACTATGCACCTTGGTAGAATGATATGGATTCGTACGTCGAACGAATTGAGTCTTTTGCAAATAGTCGGGTACGGAAGTTTCTGGCAAGGGCTGTTTGTCTGGAAAAGGCATGTATGTAAATACAAGCATGCCTCCAGACCAAGCCAATGACTTTTATACATTTAAGACAGCAGTTCTGAAACGTTATCACCTAACAGAGGAAGGGTTTCGATGTCGCGAGTAACAATGCCGGAGCAAGTTTTCAGTCCATGGAATATCAGTCAATTAACGGGCTTAGAGATTGACAAGATGTTTGGAAATCACACCGTTGAGCGTACAATACTCTGAAGCACATGGAGGCACTTTACCTTTAAACAGTCTTTGAAAAGAAATTCCAAATCCATAAGGCAGCCACAACGTCTTACTTTCAGCCACAGCAAAGCGAATGGCTAACGTTAAAGATTTTAAATTTATTATGTAAAATGAAAGATCATATAGCATGTACGTTCAATAATCAAATGAAGCGGATGGTAAATGAGGTTGCTTTGATCAAATGTGGGTAGAGAGGTCAACAAACGACAGCCAGGAGATTTTGCACCTGGAGACTTTGGCAATAAAGGTAGTGAATGAAGAGATAAACAATCTGATGACATGAACGTTTAAGCCTTTTGTACTTTTGTAGGAGAAATGATCTATTGTATATAATGGTCAGAGAAAGTTAGAAAGACAGAATGTCAAGTCCTGGCATCTTTGCTATGAAGTCGATATCCAGTGAAAGAAACTTGCATGTAAAATAGGACATGTAGGGGACAGAGAGGTACATATATTAAGAGATACAGGGTGTGAATTGGCGGCAGTCAGGAAAGATCTCGTATCAGATGACAAATGTTTAATAAAAAAAAGTGTTATGGTAACCATAGATGGACGCTAAATGATAGTTCCTGCAACAAATACCGGGTATACGTCTATATATAATATTACACTGAAGAAATTGTGGCCATGGTTTTAAAGACGTTTATTGTTGGAAATATGAAAGGAATTTCTTATAGACTAGACATTTAGTGGATAGGCAATGGGGAAGACAGTTCTCATTTAAGGAAGAAATCTTTTATAGAATACAATAGGAATCAACAACATGTATACTCCCAATGTATGTATATATATATGAATGTACACATTTGAGCAGGAAATTAATATTTCGGTCACAGCTAAGCATTAAAGGAATATACCCTCTCACTACCACCACCAACCTTGACATTACAAGCATTTGAACTGCAAGTTCTACCAGTAATAGGTTTGCGGGTCCAATAAATAATTGTATGCAAGAATTTAAAAAAGAGCAAAATGTTCATTTTGCTCACTTTGACTAACTTCATTTATTTGTCTGGTGAAAAGTAAGACGTGTTAAAAGAAAACGTGGGGACATAAGGACAAAGGCAATTATATGCTAGTCCGAATTTTCTTTTCTTTTCGCGTGTGTTAGTTTGTTTGTTTGTTTGGTTTTTTTTGTTTTTGTTTTTTTTTCTATTTTTTCTTTTTTAGGGTGATGGGGAATAAAATTTTAATACATAGACTTCAATAAAAACTTACAACGACTAATAGTATCATCATTGTTACGGATCACACTTCACCAGTCCAGTAATCGCCACTATATAAAGTATTTTATCTTCCTTCACGTATGCGTTGTCGATGTTGTGGCTTCTTCATTTTCCTTCTTTATCTGAATATTTACAGTAAATCATTTGCTATATAATTGTGTTATAAATTCCTCGTGTGATCCATATTTTATGAATTTGGCATGCATGACAGTTTTAAATGTTCTGATGTTTTTTCGACTTAGAGTTAGAAATATATGTGATTCTTTTGATCCACTGCACATACATGTAATGATATACATTCCCTTTCTATTTTTATGCAAGTGCAACTATGCCGTTTATAATCTTAGAGCTTTTAATTAAAGTTTAACCATTAGGCCTCAAAAAAATCTTAGTTTCTGGTAACATGCTCAAAAATAGGGTAGGTAGGTCGAATATTTTTTATTTTGTTTTATTAAGTGAGACTTTTCGGAAATTACTTTTATGTCAAACAATGAGTAGAAATAAGTGGGTTATGCCTTTAGAGCATCAGTTAGTTGTTAGTTGATTTCTAACATCACTGACCATGTTTAAAGCATACAAAGTGCAGTTTTACAACTTTTGTTAATAAGTTAAAAAACATATTCTCAAAGGCCATAAAAACATTTAGGGTCGGGCCAAACATTTAGGGTAAGTCGGGATACCGGAAACAGAAAAACAATTTACGCCTTACCGCATTGTGCAAACATTACATATATCGCCATAACAATTTATTTCTTTGCTTACCGTAAAGATTTAAATCTCTTTTAGACCGTGAAGGCTTTGGTTTGGTTTTCACTTTGTACATTTATTATGATAAATTATAATCATAGCTACTTCTTATTGCCATTTTGTCGTCAACATACCTGTTTCCAAACAATAACATTCTCCTCAATTTATTTACCTTTAAGCTAATCAATGACATCTTAACTGGCATTTGCAGAGGCACCTACTACATAACCATGATCAGAGCTTTCAGAAATACTACTCTAAACGTAATCAAAGCACTGAAAGTACTGGAAGATCGATTGTCTCTGAACAACACAGAGTGTACACATTATGTATAAATATCAGGGGAACCTTTTCTAGTGTACAAATGTACACAAAGTTCGACATTTAATCATATATGTGAACTTTACTTATGATGTAGGAACGCATTTGCCCGCCTTATGCATTCAGTAATCATATTTTACCATCCTATAACATATCACAGCAGTATGGTAATCGAGGAGTAAATTTTAACACAAGAGCTGTCTGATGACTGCGCGCTCGACTATTTGAAGAACTGATTGAAGAATGGGGTCAAAATATTAACACAGATATTCAGACAAAAGAAAAAAATAGATTAGACAAACAATGTTCCAGTATTTGTGGATTTCGTTAAGTCTTGCACTAAATGGCAATGTGTGAACCCATTTCGAAGTCCAAAAAGGACCATAATTCAGCCAAAACAGTTGTCAGAAATATGTACTCTTGCCTAATGATAGCAATCATAATGATAAACAAGTGTTCAAAGTTTAAAAGCTATATATGTCAAATATTTTTGACAAAACATGGACTTGTATGAAAACAGAACAGATTTCCCAGTCCAAAAAGGGTCGTAATTCAGCCAAAATAGTGATAGAGTTATGTACTCTTTCCTACAAATTGAGAATATTATACTGAATAAGTGATAAAAGTTTCAAAGCCATATGTCAAACACTTTACACAAAATATGAACTGGTACGAAAAACTTAACCAAGATTTCTAAGTAAAAATGGGCCATAATTCAGCCAAAAATCCTTGATGGAGTTATGTACATTTGCCAATAACTGGTCATGGTGATGGTAAACAGGTGTTGAAAGTTTCAAAGCTTCATCTCAAAAGACTTTGCCAAAATATGAACTGGTACGAAAAACTTAACCATAATTTCTCAGCCGAAAGGGGTCTTAATTCAGCTAAAATCCTTGATGGGGTTATGTTCTCTTGCCTTAAACTAGACATGGTGATGTTAAACAAGTGTTGAAAGTTTCAAAGCTTTAACTCAAAAGACTTTTCCAAAATATGAACTAGTATGAAAAACTTAACCATGATTTCAAAGTCAAAAGGGGCCATAATTCAGCCCAAATCATTGATAGAGTTATATTGAAAATCATCAGATTAATCTAAAATTAAGTTCTTCAGCCAAATGCAAGTTTAAGAAATTACCTATGTAATTATTTACAAATAGGATGAGAATATCATTTCTTCATAAAAAACTTAGGTCTGTTGTGCAACATTTTTTAAACCTTTGGTTCTCTTGTAAAACTAGAAATACTAGTACTTCAGTCATAGTGGTGAAAATCACTAAAATTGAGTTGTAAGAATATACAAATTGGACACTCTGTCTGTTTTTGGCAATCAGGAACATAAAGCAAAAGCACTTAACTACAGTGCCACCTGCAAATTCAAAGTTGAACATTCGTGCAAAGTTACATCAAAATCCAACCATGCATGAAAAAGAACTTTAATTTGAAATTTGACCCCCAACTGTGATCTTGACCTATGAAATAGGAACATGGGGTTTATGCATGTCACATCTTGTCACTTAGATAAACATTCATGCTAAATATAAACAAGATGCATGTAAAAGTTACGATCCAGACAAAATCGGACGGATGCACAGACACACATAAAAACACCTCTTCTCCAAAATGATTAAGAGATCATTAAGAGATTCGTGTCATAAGGAAACCAACATAGTGGTTTCCAACCAGCATGAATCCTGACCAGACTGGGTGGATTCGCAGGCTGGTCTGGATAAGTGGTGGTTGCCAATGAACTATGTTGGTTTTCTCATGGCGTGGCTCAAAAAAATGTATTACTGGACAGCTAGAAAATCCCCTGGCTAGGCATTCAGTTACCGGACAGCTAAACACTTCCTTTAGTATTTGTCGAATTTGCCATTGTATTTTCACCATTATGTTTCCTGTAACTTTCCACATAAACAGACAAAAAAAGTAGGAGAGCAAACTTTTGAAATCATCGCCCGATTTTAAATAGGAATGGGGCGATTCCTCGGTTAATTGGATCCGATTTAATTACTAGGTGAAACCAGTTTCAATTTTGCAAAACTGCTAAACGCTCTCACATAATAAAGATCAAGAATAGTACTTTATCTTTATAAATTTTAGTTACTAGCACATAGACCCACAATATATTTCTGCTAAAACACAGTGAACTTAGTCAATAGTCAATAATTTGCTTGTCATGATATATCTAACCCTTAACCTGCTATATTTCTATAATGAATTTGTCCATCTTTCAATTTAGACAGTACAATTAACTATTACAAGGAGTACTAACCAAAAAAATACTGATTGAATGGGGAACAGCGCAGATCATGATCAGACTGCACGGATGTGCAGGCTGATCATGATCTACACTGGTCGCAAAGGCAGAATCAATCTTGTCCAACATGGTAAGGGTTAAAATAAATTACACCAAAATATGACTTATTAATTATCACACTGCTTGCAAACAATATAGCCCGGAAGTTCCTAATGTAATCAGCTGATGGAAGTACCTAAATCAAAATGACACGGTCGTCAGGAAAGAAAACAGCATTTTAAGCATGGCGGCCGATTAAACAAATCGATTCGATTTCATACAAATAATTAATCGGTTTCAAAATTTTGAAATCCTCCCAGCCCTAATTTTAAAGATAAATATGTGCCTCTCAATATTCATATTGTCCTGTACGTGCTGTCTTGGGCCCCCTAATCACTGCTAATTTTAATGTTTTTGTACCGATCACAATTCACCTTTGTTATTTTTTCTCTTACTGTGATAATGTCTGAACACTGAATATGAGATATTACATGTATGACTTTCTTTCAGATTTTTCGATTTTAACAACTTTTTCAATGGATTTTCAAAGGTAAAACAGTTCGAAATATTTACAATTTTCATATTTTAGTATTCAAATAATATTTAAATGAATAACTGTTTTAAATGACATGTAACACCAATAGCGGCAATCAATGGCAATGTGATGTTCAAAATTTTAGAAAACCAGTAGTTAAGCGTTCATTATTAAAGTAATCCATTTTATTCGAAATACATGTGTGAAGTAAAAAACGATTAATAGATTGCTTGGTTTATAAAATTTCCATTCATCAAAGATAACAATTTATGCTATTACAAAAACATAACACGAACATTCGGCAATCAATGTTTTATCATTTCTAAAAGAAAGTAACAATGGATTTGTATACACACATGATTTCATTCGTTTTATCGATTGATAAATTGGTAATCTATTTGAGGGGGGTTAAAAAATGTATCTTGGTATGTATTCAAAGTGTGAATTTCATATAATATTCTGTTTACAGGTAAGTATTGATATAATAAGTGAATAACGGTTAAAACTATATAAAATCATTCCTTATTCTCAAACTCAAACTCAAACTCAAATAGTTTATTGCGTTAAACATACAATTATATGCTTATAGCAAAAACATATATATATATAAGCTGAAGACATGGATTTACAGGAGTATAAACTACACAGTAATGGTGAAATATAGGTTAGACTAAATTCATACGACGGAATTGACAACATGTTCATTCTCTACACAAGTTTGCAAAATATAAATATTTCGATAAACCTTTAACAACTGTTTTTGAATCTGACATTAACAAATTGGTAAATTTCTGTAATGTAGGCTAAGTATAATAGTAGTGTTTCAAATGTTTTTTTCTTAAATCCTTGTACTTATTACATGTAAGCAAAAAGTGATATTCATTTTCTATTTGTCCAAAATTGCAGTTTTTACAAATTCTTTCATTCCTTGGCATACCTGTTTATCTACCCTTTTCAATAGCCAAGTCATGAGAGGACGTTCGAAATCTTGTTAAAGCAATTCTGAATCTTTTATCTTTTATAAAATCTAGATATTTTTCAAACTCAAAATTATATTTCAAAGTAACGTACGTTTCTAAGCGTCGGGAGTTGTTAATAGATCCATACCAGCTTTGATAAAACATATCAAGTATTCTTTGATTTATAATATTATAGTTAATCAGCATATTAAATTGATTTTGCCAAATATACAATGATCTGAAAATTCGGTAATTGGCAAAATTTCAAATTGCTGTACGAGTGCAAAGTCTGTTTGGTTTAATAAAAGATAATCTACAACACTTTGACCATTTACATTAAAAAATGTGAAATCACTATCATTTAAGCGCTCATTACCTATCAAAAGACTGGTCGTTTTACAAAGTTCAATTAAACGTTTTCCTTGTACATCTAAGATTCTATCTACATTACTTCTAGGAAGAGTAAATAAGTTTACTTCTAATTCATTACTTGTATCCAAAAATCTATCAAAATGCATAAAATCAGACTCATTTGCTGTGCGACTGTTAAAGTCGCCATTCAGAAAAATTTTTCCTTGTGACTTAAACTTTTCAATTCCTAATTCTATCTGTTCAAATATGTCAATTTCATCACGATTTATTACTGTTGAATCGTGAGGTGGAACATATACACAACATAGATAAACGTCAGAGTTGAAATGAAACAAACCTTTACATATCCTTAGCCAAATAATACCACACTGATGTTTATCAACAACTTGTATTTTATCACGTAAATATGTCTTATAATAAACTGAAATGCCTCCACTATGGCGTCCCTTTTTGGTGTTAGGAGACTTATTTCCATATAAATGATATGCACAGTGACCTTCAATATCCAAATTATAATGAGAGTTTTTCGATATCCAAGTTTCAGTGAGAACAATTACGTCATGTGGTTTAATTAATTCTAAAAAGTCAACATCCGATATCTTCCTAACAAGTCCATTTATATTCCACGAAACAATGTCTAAATACTCCTTGTGACTCCTAAGCACTAGTTGGTTGATGGGCATTGTACGGTTTCCCATTGATGAATAATTTGTCACCCACGAAATATACTTTTTTACCTCATTACTATTCATTAAGAAATAAATAACATGACAGCTTAAAAATCACCTGAGAATTTGCAGCTCTGGTCACCGGAGGGCGCGTCAAAATAATTTGATGTTCATACCTTTTTATATTTGTGACAGGCAATCTGAACATTAAAAATCTGAAGGACCAAAATAATGGAAGATATAAATCAAAATTACACAGTCCTGTAAAGTTATTGGTTTTATCACTATGGCGTAAGAAAAACATTGTTTGTTTCTGGTATCCCGACTTACCCTAATATTTTACCCTGCCCTAAAAATGTTTTTATGACCTTTGAGAATATTTTTTAAACTTTTTAGCAAAACGATGCAAAACTACACTTATTTAGCTTTAAACATGGCCTGGTGACGTTGGTAATCAACTTACTGATGCTTTTAAGGCATTACCCCCTTATTTGTTTTTATTTTTTGAACAAAATTAATTTCTGAAAAGTCTCCTTTAATAAAAACTAGAAATGTGTCCATGGGACACAGATGTCCCCACTACATGACATTAAAATGGCAATTTTTTCCCAGGTCAGGGGCCACAACTCCTACAATACTGAATGAATCCGGATGCGAAACCCCAGGTGCACCACTGCACATGCTGACCAACATTTCTGTAAACTTTGGTGACTCTAGGTCAAATACTATTGGAGCTACGCATGACACAACATTAAAATGACCCATTTTAACTAGGTCAGTGGCTATAACTCCTACACAACTGAATGAATCCGAATGCGAAACCCCAGGTGCACAACTGCATATGCTGACCAACATTCCTGTAAACTTTGGTGATTCTAGGTCAAATACTTTTGGAGCTATGCGCGACACAACATTAAAATGACCAATTTTTTACTAAGTCAGGGGCCATAACTCCTACATGACTGGAAGAATCCGGACGCGAAACCCCAGGTGCACAACTGCACATGCTGACCAACATTCCTGTAAATTTTACTGACTCTAGGTCAAATACTTTTGGAGCTATGCGCGACACAACATTAAAATGACATTTTTTTTACTAAGTCAGGGGCCATAACTCCTACATGAGTGGATGAATCCGGACGCGAGACCCCAGGTCCACAACTACACATGCTGACCAACATGCCTGTAAAGTTTTGTGACTCTAGGTCATATACTTTTGGAGCTAGGCGCGACACAACACTAAAATGACCAATTTTTACAAAGTCAGGGGCCATAATTTCTACATAATTGAATGAATCTGAACTCGAAACCCCAGGTGCACAACTACACATGCTAACCAACAACATTCCTGTAAAGTTTTGTGACTACGTCAAATACTTTCAGAGCTACGCGCGACACAACATTTTCAAAAGGACGGACAGACGGACGGACAAGAGCAAATCTATATGCCCTCCTCAAAAGTGGGGGCATAAAAATGTGACCTCTAGAGTGGTCACAAGCAAAAGTTTACGGACGCATGCACGGATGACGGACGTCACGCGATCACAAAAGCTCACCTTGTCACTTTGTGACAGGTGAGCTAAAAATAATAATAATAATAAAAAATCCGAATTAGCTACCCTAATTTGTTTTAGCATGTTACCGTAAACAAAGACTTTTTTAGGCCTAATTCAATTGTGAAGTAACAGTAGATGTTAATCGTGTACAGTACATACAATGGTTTAAATCACCAGAACATTTGTAACTAAATTAAAATTGGATAATTACATAAATAAATCAGAAATTGAAAACCCTTTTTATACAGTCATATAAGTTGCATTTGAATTTATGGCCAATTTGTGAAATAATTAGCATTCAAATCTATAGCATATCTAAAGCGTCAGCAGTGATGAAAGTTTCATCAGAAATCGCTTCAACCATTTTCAAATTGGTCTTTCGAGCTTTTCACGCAAGTGGGGATATTGCCCATATGAAAAAATATCTAAATATTTTTGAGGACAACGTCAAATTAGTTCGATTACTGGACGCCTAGAACTCAGGCTAGTAGAAGAATTCCAGTTACCAGATGGGGAGACTCTTCCAATGATAAAATATATATATAGCAATTTGTACACCATAATCCGAACCTTTTCTTAAATTCTTATTTGTCTTGGAACTATCTGATGAAAATAATTAACGTTTCCTTCTGTCAAAGAAGTATAAAATACAAAGAATGGCAACTGGAGATACTTCCACATCATCTTGTGTAAGCGCATTATCTTATTTCAAAGCGTTTGCCAACTTGATCAATTGTGATCAAATCAACAGACGCTTACAGGCGGTACGCCTGGCCCTAATAAACTGAAATGAGTCCATTTTTCAAACAACAACTATTGTTTTGCCAGACTTCCAGTCATAAATTCATTCCATCCCCACGTAGAAAATACTAATAACAATAAAAAATCACAATTATCATTGTAAACAAACTATCCGAAATTATATGATCTTAATTTCAAAGCGTTTGCCAACTTAATTTATCATATAATAGTCATCAACAGATGCTTACAACGAGAGTAGTTTGCAAGATGCCCTATATGCCTTTCACGTTGCCAATCTATTTATTTTTATCGCTCTTTACTTTAGTAAATAAGGCATTGAGTGTGCTCATGGCTTGTAATTATTAGAATTTATAATAAACTTACAAAATTCGTGATAACAACTAATCATAGCTTTTACTAGCAATTACTTTATACACTTTCTATACAGTACATATTACGTACATGTTACTTATTTTATATATTATCTCTAACCAATTCCATTAAAATTGGGGACGAACATATCGTACAATATTCGAAACAGAATTGTATTATTGCAAAATAATTTTGCCTGTTAGATATAGGTCTGCATTTAGTAAATTTAGATTTTGAGTAGCTCCATTAAGAATAAGAACTGGAAGGTTTGAAAACATCAGGCTAGAAGACCGTAAATGCCCTTTCTGTGGTTTATTAGAATACGAGAGTCATGTTTTACTAGACTGCGTAATGTACAGTGACCTTAGAGAATTACTTTTCGAGAAGGAATTGTCTTGTGAAAGTAATTTTATAAATATTTGTGAAGATGGCCAAATGAAAATTTTGTTCACTCATCCATCTTTAGTGCAAGTTTGTGCCAAAACCTGTGTTTATATACTTCAAAGACGATATTTTAACTTGTGTAAATAATGTCTCACATGTTTTAGATAACCATTGTGCTTCTTTTTATTCTGTACGGGAAACAACTGCTAATTAGTTCACTCTCGATCTGATCGAGGCTGATAACTGATCTTTTAAATCATATCTTAAATGCTCGTTAGTGCCCTTTTAATCATTCAGTTTTTTTTTCAATCTTCAAGTTTTAATTAGTCTAAAATTTTGAAATTAGCAATTGTTCCTCGGATTTAGCATGTAAATACTATTATTTGTCTCTGTGATTGTGTTTATTGTGTTTCTAGATTAAGTATACTTAATAAGTCTCTTATAATTCTTTAACAGAATGGCTGTGTACAGCTCTGCATGACTGATGAAAATGATAATTTTATGTTCTGTACAGATATGAGACTATAATAAAGATATATATATTATGTGAAACTGCGTAAAATATAAATTGAGGCAACAACGTTAATTTATTTACCGCTCGTATGTAATAACTGTCCAGTTGGCGAAGTCTGAAGCTGTAAAAAGGTATCAAAAAGGAAATAGGGGAACTTAGATATGATAAATACGTCGGGCGTAATAATTTCACGTCGCCCTAGTGAAATTATTTGAACGACGTATTACCACCCGAGTGTATTAATAGTATTAAAGCACACTTGTGCTATAAATTATTTCGATTCTAATATGCCCTTAATCTCAAACACTAGATAAAATATAGAAGCGCTCTTTCTTGGTCGCAACAAAAAACTTTGACGTCACCGCACGTAAACGTGACGTCATTCTAGCGTAAGAGTATTTTTACAGAGACAAGCATATAAACATTTTGTATAACTTTAATAAATATAAACGGGGGTAAATATGCGTTTCCGTATTTGACAATTGGTTAAACAATCGATTGTTTTATTTACTTATTTATTTATTTATTTATCAATTTATTTATCTATTTATTTATTTATTTTAAATAAATTTATTTATTTATTTATTTAAGAAACTAAGCTACTGTAACTGTGACATGTTTTATTATTTACTTGTAAAAGAACTAAATTGGCCGTAGTCTTGGCTGTAAAGGCTTTCTAATTGTATTGATGTTTTCAACACCTCAACTAATCAAATTACACGTTGGATATATTTCCCTTTCCGCTTTTTCACCTACATATCGTTTATGTATTTCATTTCATATTATTTTATTCGGCGACGCCGTCTAAATTCGTTTTCGTTACCTATGCCACGTGACTTCAGTTTGCAAATCAAACTACTTGATAACGCATTATAGATAATTTATCAAAATGGAAGATTTATGCAACACTCTGCCTGATTGGACGAGAGTGTCAATTTCTTTCACTCTGTTGATTGTGCTACGCTAAGTGAAATGTAGACAAAGCGTTTATCCTAAACGACGCTGTTCACAGTTTTAAAGCTAACTTTGGCTCAGTATATTTAGCAAGAATATTGATATATCTCAAAATGATAAGTAAGTTTAATAAATATGATAAAAACCTGTTCAAATACCAACATATATCAAATTAAAGAAAGAGCTGAATACGGTCTGCGTATCACATGAATAAGGGTGTGATAAGAGTCTTTTATGTAGAGAAATGCTTTTTAAAAGATTTTCCTTGTTACAATTGTCGTCTGTATATGAAAAGGTTTCTTACTTTTGTGACTTATTCAGATTGCATATTAAAATGTAGGGTTAACGCACGTTTTTTTGTGTAACAACATCTGCAGAATCCCAAGGGATTGGTTGGTGCACGAGCCCGTAGGGCGAGTGCACCAACATAGCCCGAGGGATTCTGCAGATGTTGTTTCACGAAAAAAACGTGTGTTATCGCTATTCTTGCATAAAACACAACTAAAGTGCTGGAAATATCGAAAAAACAAGACTATTCAGCTGACATTAGCCGATCGAAGTCGGCCGTTTCAGGTTGTTATGGATATATGTTTTATTTATGCATTTCCAGGGCCTACAGAAACAGTGTATTTTATAACATGTCGAACGGACATTCTTGTTGTGGTAATTTCTTTAATATTAAATATATGTAAAAATAAGTGTGACTCCCCCTTTTTCCGATATATCGGTAGGAACTTTAGCTTTAGAAGCTCGGAATTATGAGAAAAGGGCATACACGGCATCCTGTCTTTACACAATTTGCAGGTGAGGTGCCGACAGAACACAATTCTGCTTGGAATTAATAGTCTGTCCCTTACGCTTTTTAAATGTAAACATTATCATTTAATAGAAATTGGTATCGATACCAATATTCTTCATATCGTTAAAAATGAAATCTCTAGGAATATAACTAGAAAATTTTGCTTTGCACCCCACCCCAACGCGATCAAAGTTTGATAAACACAAAAATTTGAATTTTTCCAACATCGATATAATCAATTTTGATTGGATTTATAAACTCAAACATAGTTGGTGAGATCTACAAATAAATTGAAAAATATATAATAAATATCTTCTGTTCATCAAATTTTCATTAACTATGGAAAAATCCTTTAAACTTTACGCCTCGTCATGGTTATGCTTTACATTACACACCACTACCAGGCGCGTAGCCAGGGCATTCTTCATAGTACGCAGAGGTAATGCGTAGGGGTCTTGGTATCCTCGTCATGATTTTTTTTCATCTGAGAACCACAAATGGTGCATTTTGGCGAGTATTTGAAGCTAAACATTGCACGAAAACCTTATTCGTTCTAAATCTTTTATATAAAATGTATTATTTTACTATTTTCGTGCTTTGTCATTTTGATCTCGCGCTTCGGGTATCGCCTTCCCATGACAAAGAAGCCTGAAAAACGAAGCACGAGATCACAACGGCGAAGTGCGAAACTATGAAAATTTCAGGCTTTAACATTAGCATTGGGCAGATTTCGTACCAACAATACTGAATCATAAAACAAGTATATACACGTAGCGGGATTGTTGATATAATATTATCTAAACGACATCTAAAACCAAGTATTACACCGTGATCTTGTTTTGATGATTTTTAAAAATGTTGTTTAAGGTCTTTCGAAATATTAAACATATAATTTAGTTACGTAATACGCATTGAAAATATTAAATCACCAATTATATAGAAAGAGCATAATTTTTATCTCACTGTGAATTGATTGTCAAATACTGTAATATCGTATGACTTGTACCGGTGTCAATAGCATAAGATTTAACTAGGTGTAATGAATGGATTTCTATTGAATTTTATTTTCTATGGGATAATAGTTGATAATTTCATACACTTAAGTGCAATTATAACATATTTCTATGATATCAAAGGCTGAGCGTGAAGCTATTATATCTTTTCTTTATTTATATACCGTTACAATAGTTTCGCGCTCAGCTCAAGATAAAGTAAATATTATGCGAGACAAACGTCTGCAGTGTTACACAAAAAGTCATATTCAAAAGCCTTTAGCCTTAAAAATGTATTTTTTTCCGATTTCTCAACCAAGATTTTATTAATTGTTTACACTGTATTATAATTTTGTTATAGAAATTTCCTCCTAGACAGCGTATGACTGTAATATTTCACATGGTCAGGATTATTACAAAATAAGCAATCAGATAGTAGGATTATGAGATAAATTGCAAAATTGTACCTAAATTGTTATAAAACTACAAATACAAATTTTGGTGAATTTCAATGCACGTTAAATCAACTAATCATATGAATCAGTTTGCTATACAAATAATGTCTTTAAGAAACAGGCTCGCTTTATTTTTATTACAAACTCAGATTATAACGAAAACGCACTTGCTTGTCCCGATGAGTTCGCTAAAACCGGAGTTTACTGTACTTCAAACATAATATGAGGTAAGCAATGATAGTGTGTGAAGCCATCTCCGTTGCATGACACTAGCCAATTAATTGTGTATGGTTGTCAGATTTTCACTACGCAGCTGCGTATTTGCGTAAAGGTAGCTACGCGCTTGACTACATCAGTAGACTGCATAGACACAAACATTTTTTAAAAGTTTTAGTGTAAGATTTAATATTAGCATATCAACTTTCTCGACTCAAATTAATTTGGAAAACGAAATTGTATTTTTGTAAATGTTGTTTGCCTATCATTTTCATGGATTAAATCGCGGCGTGTAAACTTACTTCAAGTCAAATACGCGTAATAATACAATAATATGGAACGTCAATGCAGTCGCGTATCAAGAGAGGTAGCACTTATTACAAGTTAAAGTAAAGTTAGTTTGAAAAATGATATTTTTAATAAAAATGCAGATGAAAAGATTTCATAAATCTCGGACCTTTCGACTTCGGCCAAAATTGATTCGGGATCCATAATTTGCTTACGTTGGACCCGCAACAGCATATTCAAAACGTTCACCAACAGCGCGTGCTCACGAGAATCTCCTTGTTCGTACACGTTTTTTTCCCTGTTTGTACATGCCCGAAATCGGCAAAAAAACAAAGGTTTTATGCAAGAATGAGTACTTGTTTGCTTTGATATATTTGTTATAAATTATTTAACTGATTTATTATATATGAATATTTTTCTTTAGTATGGTATGCAAATATTGAACTCAGTTGAAATCTGTTTTATTATATATATGCTATATAATGACTGAATCTCATTACACTGAAATGAAGGTATGCTGCATACAGTTTATCTATGTGATATGACTACGGTCAAACTTTGCTTATAAAACAGACATATTGAAATAATTACAATTGTATGTTTTGCTTGACCTTCACTTTTTTATAGGTGTGACGTCATTGTCCAAAGATTCATGAATAGCGAATATGCTATTTGTTAAAGCGGGATCAGTTGGCATATTTTAGAAATAAATAAAAAAAAAATCCTTTAATTGATTTTTTCTCATGTATTCTAATCAAACTTGATTTGTAGCATCTTTATTAGGCCCGCAGCCAACTTTGTTCAGCTTGGACATTTGACCCCTTTTAGGGGCTGCTAGAGCTAAAACTAGAAATGCCTTTATACAGCGTCTCATGAACAGCTTGGTGGATCTTTGTCATACTTGGTCTGGAGCATCATTATAAGGTCCTCTTCCAAATTTATTTATATAGGAACGTGGGCCCTATTAGGGACCACTGTTGCTAAAAGTAGATATGCCTTTCTTCGCATTAAACACTAAATTGTAATGGATTTTTATCAAACTCGATGTGTAACAATATCGTAAGGTCTCCTGCTATTTTGTTACAAATGGGGATAGGGACCAATTTAGCTAAAAATATAAACACGTTTAATGACCTCTTCTCATGAACCGCTTCATGAATCTTCATCAAACTACTGCTGTAATTATTCGTCTAAGGATAAACGAAACAAAATTGCAACCCTACGAAACCTTTGCGAAAAATTAAAAGAGAACCATTTAAATTGTTAAAGTGCGGTGTTTAGTTTTGTAATTTGAAAAATGTTAGATGAAAGATGAATGTTAGATGAAAAATTCATAAACTTCTTTCCTTATTACAATTCGCCGACTATCATTTTTAAAGATATTTCTTGTTTACATGTTCGTTTGTGTTTATTCTTCTTCCAAGAATAAAAACGAATATATACGCACAATATTTTAACAGGTTTACGTGTAAAAATTAATTGCTATAGATCAAAAACGATATTGAGAAGAGAATGTATTTACCTTATCGTAATTGTACGGTAGATGCCGAACATATAAACCATGCCCTCATTACAAAGGATTGCTATAAAAGCAGAAAGTTTTGCAAGGGTTCAATCTTCGCTATTTTTGGGAGGTCCTCGCGAAAATAATAACCATAGGTATAATGGAAATCAAGCAGATGGCGCCATCACACAAACCCTCCCCAACGGGCCATATTTACAAAATTGGCTATGTTAAGTATTTCCGTAAACACTATATGATAGTAAAATTATAAGCCTAAATATATGTTTTATTTTTGTATTTGCAGTCCAATAAATTAAACCGAAATTGACATCTCTGTCTCTTTATTTATACAACGTGTATAGCCATACAGGAATAGAGTCGTCGGGGTTTACAGGTAGTCATCCACACAATTATTAGCGATCGATCTTTACAGAAGACAGTCTATCTATTTCAATAAAGTTGAAAACATAAAATTATTCACGTTTTTCATCGTCTGCTAACTATTTTGTCTCCAGTTCCCGGTAGTTATTTTACCGCGTTTTCTGCTTGCAATTCACGATTTTCTCATGTTTTCAGTGCACTATATAAGTGATTGTTAATTGATATTCTTCACTCGAGGTTGAATATTTGACAGCATAACAAGTATTTTGATTATTTGGTTATTCCCTGCCACCCACCCTAACAAACATTTCAAGTTTCTTAATAGTTATTGCTGATGGCTTGTAGCTGTATTCGAATATCAAAGACAGATTTGACTTTTTGACTGTGATTTAAACAAGAGTAATCATTTAGTTCTAGAGAGATTCCTTAGGCCAGACATTACGTCTCCTTTATGTTCTGATAGAAAATAAGGTTCACAGTTACGTACCTTATATTTCAAGGGTCTTTAGACATGAACAGTTCCTTGTTAATTATTACTGTTGAGTATTCATGCATTACTAGAACTTTGAAGGCAGATATACATTTAACATTATATAAGAACATTTGAATTCTTCATGCCAGACTCGGTATCTACATTTAGAAAAGTAACATTCACAAGTACGCATTTAATTCTATATCAATATATTTTATGCTGTTTTTTCCCATGCAATGTTATTCTTTCGTTATCAAATGGAAATTGCCGTTATCATCTTTGAGCTAGTTTTCATTGTATTTTTGATTTTACCTTGAAAGAATGTTATGTTTTACACACTGCACATTTTTTCTTATTTTGTGGTTATTCAACGAAGCTGAGAGAGACCAGAATTGCCATCTTATATGCTGTTTAACTATTCTAGATAAGATGAGTTCAAGTTATTACATTTGGTTCATTCGGGACCTAATAGAAAGCACATTTTTACAGTTTAGATTTTCATGTACATCTGATTGTATGTTTGCCTTAAATTTTGATAGTATGTTTTCAGGCTGAGTGGTGTACAAAGATAAAGATAACCACATTTACCCCACTTCTACTGGTCGATCATCAACACATCGCACAACATCGTACCGTCTGACATTTGCAAGACAAATATATTCGTATTTTTTGTACATTGGAATGCTGTCAAATACTAAGACCTGTATCCTATATTTTTGTTTGTTGTTTTTATAGTTAGGAACATGAAATTAGTGAAAAATTGATTTACTCACGACATAGAGTGAGTAAAGATTGTTTTTCTATTATACAACTATCTATGACAGATCTCATAATAAATCTAAATAGAATAGGTTAGAATATCATATTTCTTACATGAATATAATTTCAGTTTATATTTTCTTTTGATATGATTTACTATTTAGCAAAATTTCTTTTATGCTGAGTAACATTCCATTTCTACACATTTGTCAGATAACATTAATGATTTCACAGAACAACTCGTGGCAAGATCTTTCACTTAGTGTCCTATTGTTTAAAACTACCGCTACTTAAACATGTGTACACATATTCAAATGTAAAAATGTTAAAATGTCTGCTTTAATTATGTAATTAAATATAAGGTAATTCAAACAATAACCATTTTAAAGAAAGAGTAATAATTACAATTATAGATCCTGTCCTTCTATCCATTTTCAAATTTATAAAACGGATCTAAGCTTTTCGGTTAACATTAAACAGTTAATAAACAGTTAACAGCATAGCCAAAAATGATTTTCAATATTATGACGTTCACGAATACCTATTGAAAATTCACAAAAGATATTACTCCCGAGTTATTGAAAATATTGATTTTCGATATCGTTTGAAATTGGTAGATCCACAGTATGTCGGACATACTAGTCTCAGCTAATACCCGTCATTCCCGGTACATCAACAGTGTAAAAACATTTGTTTTGCCAACCACCAGATAAACAGGTGTTAATGCGTGACGTCACGGCGGTCTCTCCTATAAGAATCTTATATGACCCGTGTGAAAGACTGTGTTTTTCACATCCCGAGGGACAGTGGCGGGTAGGACGAACCGAGCTTGCGAGATTCATTTTCTTGCATACACGTCACTATATTCTTATCTTAAACGAGTTATTTAAAAATTTGAATACCTTTTTATCCTCGTCGGGCCGTCGTCTTTAAAAGATGTACACATTGCTTTTAATTGCTTTGTCGGAAATCCTTTCATTTTGTCGGCGTATGTCAAGCTACTGTAGCCTGCATAATGTGTTAGGTTTGTGAATTTATTGTCTTACATGGTAGTGATGAAACTTAGTGTTGTAAAGGCAGAGACATCATAATACATGTTATGAAACTCAATGGATTCTGTTAAATTACTGTAACTAACATGGTTTCCTCAAGTAGTTGTCATAAAATAAAATAATAAAAATTAAATGTCAAAAAAAAGTTTTTGTTTCCCTATCATGAACTCTTGTCCAAAAGGTTATGATTGGTGTACATTTTTCAGATTTACTTACATCTTTTCTTTATTAATTGTAAGAAATTATTGTGTCCCGGCCTTGTATGTGTTTATGAATTTCAAAACCCTTTACTATGTTTGTATGAAATATATGCTTGGTTGTTGCATTTCAGGAGTTTTGTGTACCTTACCAAAAGAAAAACAGTGTATAAACTAATGACTAATAAAGATGGCGAAAAGACGTCTAAAGGACACATCATATTGAAGTAAGTTCATCGAATATGATATGTGTATATAAAGCTTGATTATAGAATACCTCCTGTGAATTACTATTTCATACACTATTTGAGATATGAACAAAAATTCTTGTCATGTTTGACTGTTTGACATGGAAACTTCAAATATAACTATTTGAATTCTATTATGACAGGCTCAACCAACTACATGTACTTCGCGCCACGCATGTGCTAGAAGTGCAACAATCTAGAATTAACCTATATATATGTATGCATATAATTTTGAAAAAAAAACTATTATCATTAAAACACTCAATTTCTGTCAAAAACTCTCACCGTTCAAGGTCATAGTATTGATTTTTCAAATGTGTAACCTTTTTGTCTTAATGACGATCATGCTCTGGTCTAACGTACATTATTTCTCAAATCAAAATTTGAATTGACTGTGTGCACTTGTAAAAAAAAATATAATTAATGAGTTGATCCCCTAGAAATTGTATTTCACCACAACTGAAAGGACTGTTTACATTTGCAGTGACCATTCCTTCGATACGCAGGCCACAGCACGAGTCGAAGGAAGAAAATGTGAACAATCACTGTGTCTAAAAATGGTAATGCTATACTCCGGGGTTCCTTTAATGTTCGATGGGAACAATCGCCTAGAAATGACAGCAAGTTATAACCCACCATTAGAATGGGTATTGATGAGATACTTCCTAGTTACACTTAACATTTATATGGACTGATAGTTGTCATAATAAATAAACTTTATGAACAAAAAAAGCTAGATTTTTACTTCTTTGTTTTTTCTTTAGGTCACAAAGGAAGAATGTTGGTCAGCTATTAGATTTTATTGTGGAGTTATGTGTGTTTGTTTTGGGATTTGGTACCGATTTTCAGCAGTATTTTAGTTATGTAAAGGCCTTAACTTAACTAGTGTTCCTGGATTTTGTACCAGATGTATGGTGTTCTCGCAGGTAACTGCCTAATTCTCTACATGAATTAATTGCCGAGGACAAAGACTTCAAACACAATGTTATATATCAAATTGTCACAGAGAACCTACGCATTGCCCGGGGATCGAACACGCGACCCCATAATAAGTAGGTCAGTGGTCTCCCTTTTGAAATACAAATGTATTAATATTCAGACGGGATTTTGTGGAGGAAGACCTTGAAATAACAGGCCTGACATTTTCTGAGGCACGTGCGTGTACCTGTCACTACCTTCTTAACAAACAATCTAGGTCACTGTGGTTTCAAGGTCATGCTTTCGTAGCATAAACTACTTTTTTATCACTGGTTTCATTATTGTGCTTAATAGTTATTTTAATGTGTAACTCAGTTTTAACAAAAGGCCAGGCAATGAAAGACGCAGCTGAAATATAAAATAATTTAATCACAAATAAAAATCACAGTACATTTTTGTTGAAGTGAAAAACTTCTTAAATGAGTGCACATAAATGTTCATAATTTTATATCATTATACATGAAAATAAATAACAAAATAAAATAATACGGTTGCCAATCAGAATTAGGATTGAGACAAACAAAGTCGCTAAACGGCATGGCAATGCAAAAGTTTTAATCATAAGGGTTTGTAAAAGGTGCCAGATTTCTATGACATACACTTTTACCGAGCCTGCAATATTTTCGTTTTTGTCGTGTTGAGTGACCTGTGAAGTTTCCACTTTTTTCTATTTTACAAGTTTTACAGAATGAATGAAATCACTTGCAAAACCGTATTTGTGCAAAATCATAATTATGACGATTTCATACATGTAAAGTTTCTACAATCGATCTAATACTTTAGACACATGCTAAAAACTTCACGAGAGGCACCAATCCTTCTAGTATGTGACACTTCCAGGTACATAGTACTGTAATGATATAATCGTGTAACGCCACAATAATAACTGAAACCCACATCAAAACAGACATCATTTTTTCAAACGGACTGCATTTTTCAACGGTGCTCGGAGTTTACATATGCCTATACAAAGGGTACTTTAATGCTGGTAAAATTTGTCACACATGTCACAGGAGTATGCACATGTTGCAAATATTATGAGTGGCCATTTTGCTCTCTCAAAGCACCGCTGTCCCTGGCCTTATACTTGCAATATTCACATTCCTTGAAACCTTTTCTCTTTTCGTTCCTTATGCGAATCTTTAAAGTACTTCTACTGGCGAAGTCCTTCCCACATATGGAGCACACAATTTTATTTTTTGGGACTGCCATGGTTTGATGTTCTATGCATTCTTAAGTGGTACGAATCCTGACTGATACGACTTGCCGCAGCAAAACTAACGTCCCTGCTGAGCATGGACTGCCACAAGGTGTTGATTTAAATTGAAACTTTTGTTGAACTTCGTACCGACTTCATCTTAGTGTTGTTATATTTTCTGGTCCTTTGGGGTCATTGATTACAGCTCATTTAGATTCGAAAATTGAATACTGCTTAAGCCGGTGCTAGGGGGCGTGGGCAGTGTTGCATTTTTCATTACTGCTCATGAACAGACACAATTAAACCG